>NC_026001.2:45259156-45316303 GCF_000442705.2 Elaeis guineensis | reverse complement strand
GTGGAACTTGTCAATTTTTGGAGTTAACCTAATCTCCTGGTTTAGCAAGAAATAAAATTCGGTAGCACTGTCTACGGCTGAGGCCGAATACATTGCAGCCGGAAGTTGTTGTGCTCAAATCTTATGGATTAAGCAACAACTCGAAGACTTTGGTATCAAACTTAATGAAACACCCATAAGATGTGATAACACTAGTGCCATAAATCTTACTAAAAATTCAATTCAACATTCAAGATCTAAACATATTGAAATAAGACATCATTTTATAAGAGAACTGTTCAAAATAAAGATATAATTCTTGACTATGTTTGCACTGAAAATCAATTAGCCGATATCTTTATAAAGGCCCTAAGTGAGGATAGATTCTGTGAAATAAGGAGAAATCTAGGAATTCTTGATCCATTTGCCTAAATATTTCTCCAATTCCAAGGAATCGATGTCAAAATATCTTTGAGCTCATTTTTCATCATCTCTCTTGGACCTAAAGCTCAAGATTATATCTCTCATAACTTGTCATTGAGCAAAAATTCTTCTCCCAAAATTTTGAATTTTTTTGAATTTATTCATATTTTTTCTGAAATTTTGTGAATCATGAGTCGACCCCCTAAGGTCGACCCAATGGTATACTTGAAATTTTGGCCAACATCCCACGGGTTCATTTCTTTTTAATTAAAGCCCGTTCATGAGCTGACCCCTCCTTCTTCGTCTTCCTCCCTCCAAAACTTGCCATCCTCATCTTCGTTCTATCCAAATCCAAAGTTTTAGCCCAAGATCCTTCTCCCATCACCTCTCCACCTCAAATCGCCCTTGGGAAAGGAGCTTTTCGCATCTTTCTCCCTTGATTGAAGCGGTTGGAGCGTGCCCTAGCTTCCACCGTTCTTCTCAAAATCAGATTTCTCTCCGTCAAAAATCTCTTTCCATCTTCTAATAACCCTCCTTCTCATCACCCATTTGATCTTCCGAGTCTCCTTACTTGCTCTTGTGGTGAGAATGGCCCCAAAAATGAAACTCCCTCAAAGAAGGAAATCAGTCCGTGAGCTGGAAGAAGACGTCCGCAGGAAAAGGCAAGCCTCTCAGACCTCCTCTGCTCCCATTCTGGCTTCAGCATCTGCACCAGGTCCCTCTCAGTCTCCTCTTAGCCCTAGCAAAATTCCTCTCTCTGACAGAAAGGTAGAAACCGGCAAGAATGTGGACTTCAGATTCTTTGAAAAAGAAGGTTTCTCCTTTGGTTCAAAGATCAAAAACCAAGGTTGGAGATTTTACTGTTCTCTCAAAGAAGTTACATATGTAGATTGGTTAGAGAGTTTTATCTGAATCTGCACTATGGCAATGGAACAGTAACCTCTACTGTTAAGGGAATTGATATCTGCTTAGATCCTATTATTTTGTGAGAGATTCTACATTTGCCCTGTGTGGGATATTCTAACATGGAACTCCCAGTGAAGGAAGAAGGGATCAATGTGATTTTAGGAGAAACTTACTCGAAAAGTCTAAATAAATTAGAAGCCAAGATCTTGTCAATTGAAATGAGAATTCTACATCAATTAGTAACAAAGCTTTTCTTCCCGAGAAGTGGCAGACATGACCTCCTTTCTGGCCGAGACATATGTATAATGTTTCATGTGATCACCCAAACCCCCTTAAACCTTCCAGCTTTAATGATTGAGGCCATGAGAGAAACACTGAATAGATCCAAGGCACATCTGCCTTTTGGTATAGCCCTCACACTGGTATTCAGGAGGTTTGGAGTTAGTTTTGAGGGGGAGGCAACTGCTAGGCTTTCTCACGCTGACACCATCAACCAACCACTCTGCACCGCATAAGATTCACTAGGATTGATGGTGGTTGGATCAAAGGTACAGAAGAAAGAGCTGAGAAAAGAGCTGAGGACAGAGTTGAGGACAGAGCTGAGGAAGAAGGTCCCTCATTACCTCTCCATGACTTCAGGGCAGCATCTCCAGACATCCAGTTTGTTTCAGATCCAGAGGCTGGCCCTTCAGAGTCCACCAGGAGGCACACACCAGTTCAGCAGCCAGATAGCAGAGCACCTCCCTCAGAGTTCAGATTGGTTGATGATCAGATTGAGCTGATTTTTCAGCATGTGGCTTCCTTGCTTTCTCGTCAGTGGAGCACTTCAGCTTTTGCACCGGGATCTACATCATTAGATGCATCTGATCAGATCTTGATCCCCATATCTCCACTGTATTTCAGATGATCTCAGATCAGTCAGTTCAGATTCAGCAGCTCGAGGATTACATTTTGAGACTGACTGGGAGAGTACTTGACTTGCAGGGGCAAGTGTTAGCTCTGGCCCATCCACAGCCACAAGAGTGCACTATTGAGGTCACAGACCTAACTGCGGAGGCTGGCAGACTTAGAGGTGTATTGGAGGGTGGATTTGATTTCTTGAAGAGAGAGATCAGAGGCTCTAGTGAGCATGCATCTACACAGTTCACTGCACTGCTTCAGTCTGTTTCGAGAGCTCTGAACGTTCTTGATTCCATCAGGCTCTCTCTTGCAGTCCAGTCTATGGCCTCTCAGCCTTCAGGATCATCTCGCCCACCTACTCGTGCCAGCACCTCCACTCGTGGCAGAGGCAGACGGGGTAGAGGACGAGCTCTTGGTCATGATCCATCATCTCCCCACCCCATCTCTGATACATCTGATTCTGATCCATAGAGTCATGAGCTCTACTAGATCCTTGTAGTTAGCCTTGTCTTTTGTTTCGTTCTAGGATCTATCTTTTGGGCCATGTAATGATGTTAACTAGTTGACTTTTATATTATGGAATATGTATTGAAACAACTATGGTATCAATCATCTTTTAATTATATATCTACTCTTTGTAATGGTATCAATCATCTTTTGATTATATATCTTCTCTTTGTTGCTAATTCATATCTATGGTACTCAATGGCATATTTTGTTTTATGATTGCTGTATTCAGGGGGAGTAAACATTAATGATTAGCACAAGAAGTTTGAAGAAACACTAAAGAAAAAATGTATTCAAAAAAGAGGGAGAGTTAACAATGTTTGATGATGTCAAAAAGGAAGAGAAATTAAAGAAAAATATCAAAAGTAAGATTATTAAATGACTTAAAAATACAATGAGTGAATTGCTAAGCAAAAGTATCAAAAGAAAGATAAATAAAAGACTTAAAAATAAAATGAGTGAATTGAGAGAAATTAAAATATCAAAAACATGATTGATAACAAAATGAGTGAATTGCTAAGCACAAAGCAATTGAGCAACCTTTAAAATTACTTCTTAGACATGCTCTGATATGCTTTAAAATTAGACATGCTCTGATACATCTTAAAATTTGACATGCTCTGACATGCTTTAAAATTAATTCTTAGACATGCATTGATACACTTAATTATTAAACATGCTCTGATACTAAAACTAAATAATCAAATGAGAATGAGCGAATTTTCAAGAAATTTGAAAAATAAGCAAATGAGCAAATGAGAAATCATAAGGTAAATTTTGCTTTGCTCTGATAATAAAAATAAATTTTCTACTCTGATACCAAAATCACATAATCAAATGAGCAAATTTTCAAATCATTAAGCAATAGGCAAATTATTTATGCAAATGGGCACATGTATCACATGCCAAAAGAATCAATCTTCTTTTCAAGCAAATGCACTTATAAGTTGGTAGTAAATTCCTATTTATCTTCAAACTACCTATAATGCATTTCATTCCTTTGAAATTTATGATCATTGATTCATATAAATATTTTTGTTCAAGTATTTTGTCATCATCAAAAAGGGGGAGATTGTTGCTCCTTAGATTGATTTTGATGATTACAAAGCAGTTGAAGGAGTACTAATAATTTTCACTTAAAAAAAAGACTTATTGCTCTTCAGAGATGAAATTATAATTTTACCAAAATCCTGATTTGAAAGCATCAAATGATAGAACAAAAGATTTGTGATCCATTGATAAAAATTTCATTATTTTTGGACTTGTATTTTGAAAGATATGCATGTTTGAAAATCATGAGTCGACCCATGAGTCAACTCATGGCACAATGAGCTGTTTGGCACGCAGATTTTTTGGCTTGGTACAACCTGTGAGTCGACCCATGAGTCGACCCCCAAGGCATGAGTCGATCCATGAGTCGACCCCTGCTGTTTTTAGGCCAAAAATCACAGAACCTTGTCTTCTGGTTGTTTTCTGTTGTTCTTCCACAGAGGTCGACCCATGAGTCGACCCCTAGGCATGAGTCGACCCATAAGTCAACCCCTGTGATGGGATTTCTCTGCAACGGTTAGTTTTTAATCCGTTTTAAATACTTTTAATGCTCAATTAATGTGGTATAACGGCTCTATTTCAGTTTAGAATATTTTTCACTATTTTTTGAAGCTATAAAAGGGACAAAAAGGTGGAATCAACAAGAAGAAAAGAAAGAGAATCAAGAAGAGAGATTTTGAAAAAGAGATTTCAAGCAAACCTTTCAGCCCTAGCAAAAGCTCACTCAAAGCATTCAAGAAGCCTTTGATTCAAGCTCACCAACTCCTCAAGTGCACATTCTAGTCTCCAACCACCTTGAGGAAATCAAAAAGGGTCTTCTTCTTCTTGAGTAAAGAGTATTTAAAGACTCATACGCTCATTAAAGGAGCTTTTTTTGTGCTTACTTGTGCTATTCATTGTTATACTTTGTTTGTGTTATTGTTTTTGTTTTGGAAGGGTTCCAAAACAAAGGAAGGTTGATCCGAACCTTGAATCGGAGTGTATTGGGTTGGTTTGTACCCAAGGAATAAGTGGACTAGCTTGGGATAGCTAGAGTCGGAGTTTCCGACGTTTGTATTCGGGTTGAATACAAGATTAGTGGATTGAAATTCTCAAGTAGGAGCTTGGGGAGTGGATGTAGGTGCAAGGTTGGCACGAACCACTATAAATCTTTTTATTTGTGGTGTGTCTAATTTCTCTTCTTTAACTCTTCATTATTCTCTTGCATTCTAGCTTTTAGCCATTAGCCTTGAATTAATTTTACTCTCCTATTTATTTAGCTTTTGTCAAACATTTTTTATAAATCATAAGTTAAGCTTAAAATTTTTAGAAATCAATTCACCCCCCCCCCTCTTGGGTTGCATAGCTGGGCAACACAAATATTGCTAAAGGTTTGTATATGATACAAACAAACTTATCATTAAGTACTTCAATTTTAAATTCTTAGGTATTGGATACCACTTGTGGCTCACACCTTAGCAAATCATTGCAGAATCTACAAAAAATAAGGAGTCTGAGTAAACGTGACTTCATACTGTTCGATGCTAGTGGAGAGTCCATCCAGGCCAAAGCCGTGAGAACCAAGATATTGATGTTGCCTTCGGACAAAATTTTAGAACTGAAGATCTGTTATTATATTTCAAAAATTGTTAGAAATATTATTTCTGTACCCTTGTTATTATAACAAGATTTTGAAATAAAAGCTAAGAATAATGGTTGTTCTATTTATTTTTTTAATAAATTTTATGAAATTTTTTTATTGATAATGGTCATTTATTCTTATCACTTAGTGATAATGTACTTTACATTGATAATATGAAGAAAAAAAGAGAGAGGATATGAATGTCATATAGCTCTGGCACTGCCGACTTGGTCATATAAATGAGTCAAGAATTAACAAGTTATACAAAGATAAATTCTTTGATCCTTATGATTTTGAATTATATAAAACTTATGAATCTTATCTCATAGATAAAATAATAAAGACTTCATTTTCTAGATATGAAAAAAAGATGAGTGATATTTTGGATTTTGTACATACTAATATTTATGATCCAATATCGACTCAAGCTAGAAGTAGATATTCCTACTTCCTTATATTTACTGATTATAAATCTAGATTTGGATATGTGTATTTAATAAAATATAAATTTGAAGCTTTTGACAAATTTAAAGAGTATCAAAAATGATTGAGAAATAAACTGATAAAAGTATTAAAGCTTTTCGATCTAATCGAGAAGGAGAATGCTTAATTAGTGAGTTCCTCGATCATCTAAAATAAAATGGTATTCTCTCTCGATGGACACCTCCTTACACTCCACAATTAAATGGTATTGAGAAAAGAAAGAATCGTACCTTATTAGATATGGTGCGATCTATGATGTATTTCATGGATCTTCTGATCTCCTTTTGTGGATTTTCTCTCGAGGCTGTGGCATATGTTTTGAATAAAGTACCATCAAAATCTATCTTTAGCACTCCATATGAGATATGAAAAGGGAAGAGGCTCAGTCTTAAACACCTTAAGATTTGGAGTTGTCCTACTTATGTGAAAAATATTTATAGACATAAACTTAGTACTAGATCAGAAAAATATAGGTTTGTAGGTTATCCCAAGGAGAGTATAGGATACTATTTCTACCATCCTACTCAACAAAAGGTATTTGTTGGTAGGCATGCCATTTTTTTAGAGAAAGAATTCATCCAAAAAGGGGGTAGTGGGAGGTCAGTTGAACTTGAAGAAGTTCAAGACCTACAATCTATCCAAAATTCATAAGCTGATTCTCAACCAGATGTGCCCATTGTTGAGGCACAGTCACTACACACATCTCCTCTCCGAAGGTCAAGTAGAGTGTGTAATGTATGACTCAGATATGAATTTGTCATTGAGAATGACAACACATCCCATATCATTAAGAATGATGATCCTATGACCTATTCGGAAGCTATCATGAGTGATGACTCTGGTAAATAGTTTAAAGCTATGAAATCTGAAATGGACTCCATATATACCAATCAAGTTTGAATTTTGGTTAATGAGTCTAAGGGTATGATCCCAATAGGCTGCAAATGGATTTTCAAGAAGAAAATTGGAGCAAATGGTCAGGTAGAGACCAATAAGATCAGGTTGGTGGCAAAAGATTTCAGATAAAAATAAGGTGTTGATTATAAAAAAAAATTTTCGTCTATAGTTATGCTCAAGTCTATTCAAATTATACTTGCTATTGCTGCATACCATGACTATAAGATCTAACAGACGGATGTCAAGATTTCCTTCCTCAATGAAAATCTTAAGGAGAAAGTCTATATGACTCAGCTAGAGGGATTTATCTTTAGTGAGAGAGCAAATCAAATATGCAAGTTAAATAAATCTATTTATGGATTAAAGCAAGTATCGAAGAGCTGGAACATCCATTTTGATGAGATAGTCAAATCATTTGGCTTTATCAAAAATATGGATGAACCTTATATATACAAGAAGATTAGTGAGAGTGTTGTTGTCTTCTTGATCTTATATGTGGATGACATACTGCTCATTGGGAATGACATCCCTATATTGCAATCGGTCGAGACATGGTTATCACAAAAATTTTTATAAAAGACTTGGGTAAAGCATCCTATATACTTGGTATAAAGATCTATAAGAATAGATCGAAGAGGATGCTTAGCTTATCCCAGTCTAGGTATATAGATGTTGTGTTGAGAGGTTCAACATGGAGGAAAGTAAAAGAAGTTACTTGCCCATGGGTCATGGCATACAACTCTCTAAGAAGATGTCTCCTAAGATACTTGAAAAGAGAAATAGAATGAGTTCTATTCTTTATGCTTCGGCTATAAGATCAATAATGTATGTTATACTATGTATCAGGCCTGATATGACTTATGCCTTGGGTATTGTAAGCAAATTTTAAGCTGATCCCGAAAAAGATCATTGGAAAGCTGTGAAAAATATATTCAAGTACTTGAGAAGGACTAGAGATATTTTTCTTATATATGATGGATTTGATTTGAAATTAGAAGGTTATACTGACTCTAATTTTTAATCTAATTTGAATGATAACAAATCCATATCTGGGTATGTGTTCACCCTGTATGGTGGAGCAGTAAGTTGGAAGAGTTTCAAACAGCAAATTATTGCTGACTCAGTCATTGAGACTGAGTACATTGCTGCTAGTGAGACTGCTAAGGAGGTCATCTGGATGAAGAAATTCATCTAAGAATTAGGTACAGTTTCAAGAATTGAACAACCAATGCCCCTATATTATGATAATACTGGGGCAGTTGCTCAAGCTAAAGAACCGAGATCTCATCATAAATTCAAGCACATTTTAAGACGGTTCCACCTCGTTCGAAAGATAGTCGAAAGATACAATGTGATCGTGGAGTGAGTTGACATCAAAAATAATATAGCGGACCTATTCACTAAGGTCTTGTCATTGCAGCAGTTTGATCGCCACCTTGATTGTATGGGCATCAAGTATAAGGTTGATTGACTTTAGTGCAAGTGAGAGATTGAAAGAATAATACCTTACAAGCCAATCGCATATGAGATGCGATGAAATATTTTTCTATAATTTATCTTCTAAATTCATGTATTTAATATTATTAATTAATAAAATATATTTTTCAATTCATTATATGCTGCATCTTATTATTATTTTAAGATTATAATGAACCCCATAGGTCTGGACAATAATTTTAGAGCTGTGATGAGATCACACCTATGACATCTAAATCTTTGATAGCCCAGATCTAAAATATTTTTAGCCATTGATTTATTGAGTCAGAGATCAATGATACCGATAAGACTGGCACATCTTTTGTATGCTCAGTGGTGAGGATGGTTGATCTCACAATCATTTGTGTGGCGATACTAATACAAGGATATGGGTGCTCATTAAAGAATAACTTCACTGAATAGACCTAGGAGAGATATCTGATGGAGTTTATTTACATATCAGCTGATTGTTCTCTAGTGGAAGTTATGCAAGTGATCCTTTGACCTGAGATCACCATGGTACCTTGTGTATATGAATTCATGTTTTGGTTCACTTCCTAACTTAATTTTTTGATCCTTGTGTGGGGTGTTATGGATGTGATGAAGTGTGCATGGAGATTGTGAATGGTCAATAACAGTCACTCTTAGTAAGGGGAGCGAACATTTTATGTGATCTCAAAGGTTGATGATTTTGGAAGTCTTTGGCCAAAGCAGGATGATAATTAGAAAAGAATTTCTAATGTATCATCAACTGAATCATCACCTTCTGATTGGGATATATTTAGATAAGTAATTGAATTTGACATCATTCTATACCCACAGCTCATCTGAGATGTTGTTTGACTGAAGGATTGAATTACACGGTAACTTGCCACTGACAGATATTTTGATAATTTTATCAAATTTCATCTTTTTTGAAAAGTCATGACACGTTGCTAGATGTTAATCTTGACTTGTGGACTTATTAGAATTAAAAGAGTTTAATTTAAGAATTAATTAAGAAGAGTCTTAGTTAATTGAGACTCTTGAGTTGACCTAATCTGATCAGATTAGGGTTAGGTCATGAGTCTGTATCCACTGCTAGCTAGATTTAAAACTCAATGGGTCACACATTTTAGGATTTGATCTTGATCTGATTTAATTAGGATTTAATATAAATCTTCGAGATTAATTTGATTTGCTAACACATTGTGTTAACCCAAGTTCCTAATTAGATTAAGTTCAAAGTGTTTATGCTAAACTGAACCAGTTGCCTTTGACCTGAGTGGATTAGGTCTATTTTAATTGGACTTCAACCCAACTTGAAAGTATTTTAAGTGTGGAAGGACTCCTCCATGCCACTCTAGTTTCATGCCAAAAGTTTAATGCCGCCACCCTCTTTTAGCATTAAGAAGAGGAAGAGTCTTTCTTCTTTAAGTCTCTTAACCATCTTTTAGTTTTCCATCAATTTCTTAATTATCACATGCCAAAATTTATTATGAGAATTATGGGGTACAGAAGAGGAAGAGTTCTTCTATGTGAAGCCTCTTCTGCACCACTTAATTTATCAAAGAATTAATTCTCCATGTGAGGAAGTGGAGCGCCAAGAGTTGGCGCCCCTTAGGTCTCCTTGCCGTCCCTTCTTCACCTATTTAAATAGGGCACCTCTTATGGGATAAGAGCTAGATTTTGATAAGAAATCAGAGATCTTGGCATATGATAAAAGAAGAAAAAATCTAAAAAAAAAATCTGAAGAAAAGATAAGGAAAAATAGAGTGAAAAAAATAGAAAGAAGGGAGGTGAGAAAATAGCAAGTGAGGTGTGCTTGTCCTAGGGTTTGATTTTTCTATGTGTTGGAGAATAAAATTAAATCCTAAGTTGTGAGACTTCTAGAGAGAATTCTCTTGGTATGATCTTAGTAGAGAAATCGAAGGCAATAGAGCATTGGTGTGATCGTTCTTCGAGTATGAAGCCGGCAGTGTTCTTGTGAAGAAAAGGCTACAGCAGTGCACCGATTGGGAAGGACCTTGACCATTTTTCATGTGAATCATCGTTGAAGGACATCTACTTTGGAGTCTCATAGAGATCACCTTCTTACCATACTACTCATTTAAGGAAGTATATGTTTCTATCTCTTTACATGCTTGGATTTGTTTTGTTCGACATCTAAAAGGTGATTCTAGGGTTTGGATTTCAGTTCAACAGTTTTAATTGTTAAAGCTTTTGATTTACATATCAAAAATTTTTAACATTCACATTTCGCTGCATGACCAGAACTCAACATCGGTGTCATATGCGAGATGCGTGCACCTCAGCTAGATGCTGCATATAAATCCATGCTTCCCAATACAACACCGCTTTCTAGAATATTGCTCGTAAAATGAGCCACGATTGGCCCTCGTGTTCGTCGAAAGTCATGCACACATCTCAACTGAAAAGCATAAAATTTTTGTATCTTTGGCCCATCCTATCTGTAGTACTCCCTTCGTCCGAGCCAAAGCTCGAACTCGAGAGTAGGGGGACATATATTGGAGAAAATTTTGTCTGGACTAAAGAAGAGAAGAGATTGAGGGCCTAATATGTCTTCAATCTAACCAGTCCACTACTAGTACTAAAAGATCTTCATCAGCTATGCTGCCCCATGAATCTTATTAATTACCGATTGCATGTCGTCCACTGTGCATGCGCTATAGGAGTTGCCTTGGGTCATGTGAAAATGGAATGTTTCCCTCATTAATTGTGAAGGCTTTCATCTACTTTGAAGATATAATGAATAGTCTCCTTACAAGCATGACGTTCCCAAGCTAAGATAATTTGCTTCACATGTGCAACCTGACAGAGGCATTAATTGCCCCCTCCCTTTTTCTATCTCATCCTCCCATCAACGTTACTACAAGACAAAAAGAAAAAGGAAAGGATTGGGAAGAGAAAAGATAACAGGAGCTTCTATTCATGGCCACCCATGCTCCTTATGCTCGTCCGACCTTCTTCTCGACCTACGAGCCCCATGGCAATCTAGGCTCCTGCATAAGTTGCCAACCAACTCTTAGCCAACCAATCTTCGGCCACATCTTAGCACCGACCTTCATTCCCACCTTTTGCCATTAGCCTCCAAAAGGCTTCTTTATGGTGCCGTCACATCATCTCATTAAAAATGAGAATAATCATGAGTAACGCAAGCTCCTCCCACACTCTTAGCTCTTGTTTGTCAGCTTGTGCCATCAGTAGGTGGGCCCCTCATGTGCCATGAGGTGACATTATCAGGCATGATTGTCGAGGGCATTTAATGGAGCCTCTAACAATCCTGTCTGTTGGGAGAAAATCTGCATGACTCAAAAATATGAAGAGGCCGAAGACTTAGAATGGCCAGGCCCAATTTCTGGGGCCGCAAAGCCTTGGCCGACTCATAGTCAGTACCCCATCAGTCAAAATTGATGAGTCTTATTCGAAATCATCGAGAACCCCCTTGATGGCCTACTCTCCACCGTTGATTCCCCAAGGATGCCTACGAATGGCACTGTCTGACTAAATGTCTTCTCGTAATTAGCAGCTTTCTATGGAGCAATCGTCGACAACGCCTAAGCCTTGCGCTTGACGATCGATCAGGCTCTCAACCAAGGGCCCTTCCTTCCAGGAGGCTACCAACACCCCTCCACTGACAGGTCACTACCAATAGCCCACTAGACATCACCGACACGATCTCGAACCCACCTCGTCGACTTGAACACATAGCCCAATCGGATCATCCACACACAATTTGACAGAATATCTCAACAAACTTTCAGAACATGACGGACAGGATACCCTAACAACCCTCCGGAATGTGATCAAGTGGCATAACTAACACCCACAACTGACAACCTGGATAGTTGATGGACAAGCAGCTTATCCTGACGATCTACTATCGTAGGCCTAACCATCTCCAGACGACTCCCATAAAAGGATGCAGAAAAGGGAACCCCCAGGTAAGCTATCTTCTCTCTTCCAAAATGCTCGTTCCTCCCTCTATTGAGTAGAAAACTGACTTGAGCATCGAAAGATCCCTGTCGGAGCCACCTCCGATCGAAGATTTTTTTTGCAGGTCCTGCCGCCACCATCTACCTTTCGTCACCGTCCGACTCCAGCCATCCCAACCTCAAGATGAATTTCTGCATCAACAGTAGGGTTAGGAATGGGTCATCTAAGGTGCTATAGTGTCAACATCGATAGACTAAGATCATGGTCCACTATACTAAGTAATGAAATATTTATTCCATTTGCAATTAGGAGGTGTCTAAAATGGTGAGAAATTATCTTATTTGGTTATACGGCATCTTAAAAATCAACCATTAGATTTCTTAGTATTAGCCAGTCACATAAATCTCAAAAAATCTCCAAGATCAATACAACCAAATATTTAAAAGATCACTAAAGAATATTCAAGGAATTACTAATTTATATTCTTAGAATATTCAATACAAACAGCGACCTCAGAGCTTTCGGAATGCCGTCCACGATATGATCATAAAGATTCTCTGGGATCCACAGCTGTGCGACCAGCTGGGCTCGTTATCCCAACCATTACATTAGGTAATTCTATTAATAAATTTTTTATTTATTTTAAGTTTTCATATTTAGAAGCTTCACATATTTAGACTTGAGTTAGAAAGGAAGATCTAGGGGCTAAAAATTCAATCTAACCATCCAATTGATGGGCCAAGGGTGTCTATAGCTCCGTATCATCAAATAAAATATGTAGAAATAATATGTTTGAGAATCGAAGAAGTGTATTGAAAGATATACCTCTATATCGAAACTTATTAAAATATTTTTTTTTATTTCAGGATACTAGAACATCCGACTCTCATCTACCAGCTGCTGGAGAGGAGCAAGAGGATGAGAAAGAGGACGACGAAGAGGATCAGACCTATTTTTTTTTATTTTGATGTATTATAATTTTTGATATTGCTTGTAAAATTATATAATTTATATTTTTAATATAATATAATTATTTTTTATTTGTGATTGTCATATTTTCTTTGGATTTTAATTATAACAGGTGTTAGGAATCATAATTGATTGTGATTAATTAAAATAAATTTTAAAAAATATAATAATAAATTTTTAAAAAAAATAAAATTAACTATTACTGACGGCATTAGCGATGGCATTAGTGACAAAACAGCAGTCGCTAATTTTTTTAAAATTTTTTTAAATTTGATTTAAAAATAAAAAAATAAATAACGATGAAATTTAGCCATCATAAATACCGTCGCTAATAGTTGTTATTAGTGACGGCTAACAAATCCATCGCTAATAGTGGTAATTAGCGATTAAGATTGTTCCGACCACCAATTAGCGACAGGGTGCCATCGCTAATAGTATTAGCGATAACAAAGCGACTATTAGTGACGGTGATTCACCATCACTAATAGTCAGATTTTTTATAGTAAATTTGTTATTATATATTTTCTGTTAAGGGATTGTCATAGTATACTTTTGGGAAATTCGTAAGATCTTCAAAAATATATAAGATTCCTAGAGCATATTCTTGAGATCTATTATTGTACATTTCCATTCTTGTATTTATTGCTGTTATAAGTAGATATATAAAATTACTATAAAAAGATATATAGACCTCCTTGTGAACATATGTTGAGAGAGAGAATTTTCTACAAGTCCAATTTTATTTTTTTCACTTAGGTTTGGACCAATTAAGGCCATCAAAGAAGATTACTTCTAATTGATCTTAATATAACTTATTAGATTAATGATTTTTAACCTACAAAGGAGTAAAAAACAAACTCTAGAGTAATGTTCATGTCTGGTTATAATTGCTTCATAAAAGATGACATACTAACGTTTGATTTCAAATTTAGTAGCTAGAAGTTAGTTCTAACATTCACACTTAAGTCCCAGAATTTATAAGATCAGTTTTCATATTTATGTTTATGAGGGTGTAACTAACACAGGAGAATAATTCAGATTCTATGTAACTCTAGTGTGGATTTATTGGTGCAAATTATGATGTCTATTACTGGTTTTTTGGAATTAATATAAAGCAGAAGTAGAAAAGAAATGATGCTCCAAAATAGTATATTACAGCATGTAGATATTTAATTTCAGCTGGAATAAGACAAATTAAAACAATGATTATACTTCATTTTTAGGTTCAATCCTTTTCCTTCTTCTCGTTGCTGGATATCTCGATAACAGATCGCTTCGTCCAAAGCACGCCCTGCTTGGCTACTGATAAAACTAAACTATGCATATATAAAATAAATTCAGCATCTATACATATAAATAGCAGGATTGCTGCAAATGTAAAATAATTTCATTGTATAGAATTTCTGCAACAACCTGATACTGTTTCGGCAAAATTTAGGTGCATGACTAGCCTATTATAGCATTAGTTACTCCCAGTCTAAATAAAATATAAATTCAGTAAAACTATGTTAGGTTTCAGGTTTTCAGAAATTCCAGCAAAGCAATTTTAGTTGTGTAAGTATTTATACAACAAAGGTAACCACATATAGGAACAGATATGTATGCATAAATAGGCTTTATTGTGTGTTTGGACAAAAAATGTTTGCAACGTAGATTCTAACTATAACATGTCAGGAGAAAAAATTTCTAGAATAGCTTGGCTAGTCCCTAAGCCACCCTAGCTATTGACATCAGAGGTTGTGAACAGACCCTTGCTGATTCTGTCCTTTTCTCCATCCTTCTAGTATTGTTATGTGACAGCCCCACCCACTGTGAGAAGTAGTTGGACGCTGCATAAGCTTCCTTCTGAAAGACAAATATAAAAAAACAAGCAGTCTATGCATTATTGCAAATAATATCTATAAGAATCTGGACTCATTCTTGAGATAATTTTGTAACATTTTAATGGTCTGGTAACACAGAGTGGAAGACAGGATGGCACAAATTATATCTTGAATCCGTTATCAGATGGTAGAGATGCATATATAATTTCAAGGGGGAGAGGGGGGGGTGTGGTGTATCCGGATTAAACATAAAATAAAAATTAAGTTCACTGTACTTACCTATAAAATAAGCCCCCTGCTCTCTCTCTCTCTTCATTTTGAGCTTAAGCACAGGCTAATACACGATACGGTTTGGTAGGGGTGTAAATGATCTGAGCCACATAGAGGGATGAGCTGCTTAAGGCTTGGCAAGTTTTGGGAGGGTTTGAGTAGGAATCAAAGCATGACAACAATATTCAGGCTCTTCAACTTGTCTTGACTCCCGTTAGCTATGTAATATTTTTTCGATCTAGCCTTCATATTATATGACTTTTTGGATAGTTTGTGACCTACACTTTAGATAGACTTGTGACTTAAATGCAAATTTGAATAACCAGTTACAGCTATATATAGATTTTTATTGTATTGTTACACATGATTATTTATCATATTTCAACAAGTATCCAGTGACAATGTATATGTTGTTAGAAAAATTGTTAACATTGTTTTTGGTGAGAAGTAGAATCGTTGCGAAAAGCAAACTTCTCTGACAACATGTTGTCATAATAGAATAACTTTGTCGCAAGGTATGTTGTCGCGGATGTTACAATTCTTGTCGTTATTCATGATACCTAACTGGGTAAATGTATAAATATTTTATGCTTTCTGTGACAACATTCATCTAGTAGCAGCAAAATATTTTTATGAAAACTATAAGTTGTTATCAGAAAACGTATATAACAAATACATGAGCAACAACACATTGAAGATTGAAATCTCATCATAATAGTTTTAATGATGAGTTTTGTGATGAATTTATTGTCACAAAAACTGATCTTTCTTGTGGATATATGCTATATCCATTATCTCTGCAACTACCGATGTTAGTGCTTGGAATTCTGGTACATATATATATATACACACACACGTATATATTGGATTTCTTCTTAGGGCATTAAACTCAATTAGCTAATTGTTATGGGTTGGACATCACAAAATTAGTTGAGTGTTTAATTAACTGATGTACATACTATAAATTGCTTTAGACATGAGAATATATATTAGGCTCAGCCAGCATAGCCCAACTCATTCAGTTGATTTTCTCGGCCTCATTACAAGTTTTCTACCCATCTGTTCATGTCAAAGTACAAATCTTGAACCAGATAAAAACTAGCTAAAAAGACATTTGACATAGTCAAATCGAGCCGAAAGCTAATGTGCAGAAAAATAAATAATACTACATCAATAATTTATCTTTATCTTGATTAAAAATATACATCTCTTAGTATATTGCATCTTGAAACCTCGGCTCTAAGTTCAACTCTACCCAATGCCCATCTTCCTCCTTTTCTCTCTCTCTCTCTCTCTCTCTCTCTCTCTCTCTCTCTCTCTCTCTCTCTCTATCTATCCATCTATTTATCTATCTATCTATCCATCTCATAGGCATATGTTATTCCCACTAGATCTTGTTAACCATTACATCCTTTCCCTCCCTCTCCCTCCTCCCCCTTCTGAAATTACAAACTATTTCTTGCATATATTGGGTGAGTCTAGCCAAATAATTCGACCCTGGATTGCAGAAAGAGCATGCTGAGCTCAAGCAAAAACGTTTAGACTTGAAGCTGGATTAAACCAAAATTCGCTGAGGTCTAAGTCTTAGATATTGTGCTTAGGCCCGCACACAACCTCGCCTAACCTGGTTGATACATAAATCTACTTAAACGAAACAACATTGAAATCATAAACAAAGTTCAAGATATTTATGGGCAACAGATTAACAATGCTCAAGTTTAGGAAATTCTTACAATTTTATTATTTGGCAGATTTTTGATCGATTGGGCTAGATGGAAAATGCTATTAGGCATGCTCAATTATACCATTAGTTTCTTATACTAAAATGATGCTTAATTGAATGGCTAAGCGGCAATGCCACAGCATTAGTTGAAAACAGTATAGGTGAAACTCCCATCGATGTACGGATTACTTTCAACTCCTCGCTTCGCTGTTGCAACTCCTTGGTCTCCTCATCTCCTCCCAAAGTTCATTGTCTGTCTTAATACATCACAACATGTGCATTGTATGCGATTTGTTGAAGAAGTCTATCCAAAAATGTGGATCGTATGCAATTCCAGGATTATCTGGTCAACGATTGGGATATAATTAATCAAGAGCGTTGTTATTTGTTTATAAAAAACGATAAAGGTGAAGGTGCTTTAGATTTCAGAAACTGGAGCCTCACTGTTAAATCTTGGAGTAATGCTTCATTCTGCTGTCTTTTTGCTGCATTTGTTCTTTCTTTTTTTTTTTTGGTAAAATTGCATTTGTTCTTAAAAGTCTAATTCGAAACGAAAGGAGTCTTTCGTTTTAAATAGCATGAACTAACGTCAACTACCAGTCAAACAAAGGAGGTATTAATTTATCCAATTTAATTCTTTGGCAAAAAAATTATTATTCTTCTCACGTCCTCACCTTTTAACATAATAAGCGTTAAAAAAGCGTACCGGTCACTAGTCACAAACACCGGTTTGAACTAATTAACGTGCCATTACTTGCGTTTGGTTACCCCTTCCCCGTCAAATATATCACCTTCTCCTCTCCTCCCCTGCTTCTTTCATCCCTCCTGCACTGTTTCCCTATATCCGTTATCAAAAGAGAGAAAATTATACGTCAGATAGATTTTTTTCTAATAAATTTCCGTGATTCTGATCCTTTTTTCCCCCTTTTTCTGATGTCCAAGTCCCGGAAAAAAGACGCACATGCCATCCTTGTTGCTAGAATTTCTTCTCTTTCCAGTGTTTGTTCTTTGGCGAGCAGGACCAGGAGGTGAGGGATGGGGACGGATGAGTTCCCTGACGACGAAGCAACTCATCCTTCTCTGTCACCGACCACCCATAAATAAAAAACACAGTAAAAGGCCGTCACGCACATGATCCAGTCCCGCCCCACCGCCGGACCAAGGGTCACGGGCCTGTTGGCGCCTTGTGGGCGTCCCCACCCAAGCTCCTCTGTAAAGGTGTGCACCCCCACTGGATGGCATCAGTCAAATCCTCTCCCGTGTCTCATCAGTACCAATGTCTTGATTCTTATTATCAACTTTCTTCAAACACATTTTATCTCTTGCGTATGTACTGCTCGAACCATCTAATTACTAAGTTGAAGTCATAATGCAAACACATTCATAGATATGACCAGTTGTCGACATTGCCCTTCAAAAACATACCATCCATGAATGATGTAAGCAATGAATTTCAATTTTCAATTATCTGACAATCACACATGCAGTGTGTGGTGCACAAATTGCATCGCAGAGTGCTGGACCATATTTGTTGGCCGTCATCAGAAGATGAACAACTATCATACGATATAATTTTACATGTTATACACGGCATGTCACCATTGATAGCTGTCTATTTCTGGATAACAGCCATCAAGTGCACAATATTTTGCGGTGCAATCCACGCACGGCAAAGGATCCTAGGTCACAATAGATTTTGTTCAGACAGAGACATGTGCTTAAACTTTGCTGGTCTATGTATGCATGGTGTTGAGTTTGAATTTCTGACACACAGAAGAACTGGAAATCTACTGCGTCCGGTGGCACTGCATATAGAGACATAACTCCAGTTGAGCTGGGACGGTAAATGACAAATGTTGAGATATGCTTAAGAGTTTGATATATTAGATTGCATGCAATGCAATCAAAAAATGTGCATGCAATCAAAAAATGATCACCGCTCTGAGCAAGTCTATCCCACAATATCCAATCCTACAGCATGGATAATGAAAGGGCAAATAAAAATTTAAAATTAAAAAAATATTATGTACAACAAGCATCTCGCATTCTTGCAACACTGTGCAGAGAAATTGCTTGAATTATTAGATATTGTAAACGCACTTGATTTAACATAAGAGTAACTTACGATTTGCAGTTCAATTTTGTAAGATGCATCTGATCCTTTCTTTATATCTCCGCATCCCGTTGAACACTGCCTGAATGAGAGAGTGATTGTGCATTTATCATGTAATAAGGCCACCCAACTTCTAAATCCTCCAAGTAATATCATTTTAAAGGAATGTAATTTTACATATTCGAGATTGACAATTGTTATGTGAGCAGCCTTGAGGCAACAACTATTTATACATGGCATTAAAACTTTATACGCATGAGTATATCCAATTTAAGAAACATTGTAACGACATAGTTCCTCCATGGTTGACATACAACGGCCATATACTAAAAGAATCATACTATCCTATCCGATAGTCTTTTCAGAATCAATTTTTAGAATTAAAATCAATTTCAAGATATTTCAATCAATTAACAGATAAACGATAGAAAAGAAAAGACCAATTATTGCCTAAGTTTTTTTTTATTATTTTTCTATTATGAAGCAAACGGTGATAACAGTTGCCACCATTTCCGTGATGTGTGAACTGACAAAAACAGACATAGCACTAGCCAAAAGGAAGAGCAGAAGATCTGGGGCCAAGATAAGAACCCAGAACATCAGCCAAGCCATATTACACCCATGTCACAGGGTGTTATATAAACAAAACAGAGCTCCCCTGTCCCAGAGCACACTAAACTAGAAAACAAAGGGGGAAGGGGAAAGCAGTATCAAACTCAGTTACTGCCCAAGATTTTAATCTCCATTCAGTGTACAGATGTGCTGGATTGTGATTTTAAGGTACGATCAGCCTCATCACCAACTGGTGCTGTATGAAAATACGCATGAAGTGTGACAAGAAACTTTTGTCCTGTCACCTCGTGAAGAAATGATGAAATCAGCTGAAGAAACAGAAGCTTTTGGAATTTTTGAAGATAAAAAAATCTAAACTTACAGTTAAATAAAATTGTGAATGTTATTGGTATCTAGCTCAATTAAAACTGGAGCAAGGCAGTGACAGCACAGGCTTCTCCAGTTTTGATGATACTTCCTGCCCACGAGACACCTTGGAAGCATATACTTTTGTGCTACGATTTTTGGATGCATGGAAGCTCTATATCAAGTATATAATTACCTGACTCACTAAAAACCATGTGAATTATAAGTTGATAAAAGAGAACTGATTCCCGATAAAATTCAGTGAAATATGTCAAGATAGAAGATCCAGGGACTTCAAATAAACATATGATTCTATAACTGAATATGCTAAATATTCATATTCTTCTGTCAATTCTACTATATAATATTTATATATTAATCTCATATATCTTAGGGATCCACACCATTATTTTGACAAACCTTCCATAATTCAAGATAAATATAGATGGCTGCATAAATATATAAATGTATGAAAATATGGTTCTTCAGTCAATATCAAGAGAGCACAATCTGTCGCGGATGAGTGAATTGAGGATTGTGAAATGCAAATTCTCCCAAACCTGAACTGACCTAATCTACAAGCAGATATTTGTGATCCAACCTTCAAACCTTTCCTAGCACTTTAAGGTCTAGTAAAATGGTAAGATTCCTCCATTTATCAAAAAAGAAAAGGGTAAAACTCCTATACTAAGAAATGGCTTATATCTGCTATCCATCAGCCTAAAGCTTGAATTTCAAGGTTAGCAGGCTGATGTCTAAACCAACAATTTTCAGACTGCCTACAATCAATGTCTATGCCCATCTAACAGCCTAACATCCGACAGAAAGTCTCACTTCTGTCAGAAGTCCAACTAGAGCAAAAGCCCTGATAAACCCCCATCACGTTGACCTCCTCAAGTATAATTTAAATAATTTATTGACACAAAATCACAGCCATCCATCAAATACTAATCAAAATCAGTTGCATGCATCATGTGCAAACGCAGCACCATTCACATAAATAAAATAGTATGTCAAAATTTCTTAATCCAAGACAGTAATTGGTTGATGGAAGTATAGAAACTTGTTACACATAAATCACATGTAATGGGATTGTGAACATTTTTCAGAAATTACTTCCACTTAACTAATGCACATGTACCACACCACCTGAATCACACAGGTTGAGCATAAAAGAATGATGGAAAAATACAGTGAACTCAAATATTAGATCATGGTCACAAGTTATTCTTAATTTCTCTTAGTTTAATCACATGCATTTCAGAATTATTATGAAGCATCTTTCCTCCATATCTTCCACATACATTTGATCCTCTATATCCTCCATATCTAAAATTTGATGGATTAAACATTAGATGATTCAAATCTAGACAGAATAAAGTTAGTTGATCAGCCATGTTCCATCAATGCTATAATAATTATAACAGAAAACCATGGTAAGAAAGCCCTCTGAGTCCACCTGTATTTAACAAATTAGAGTTCCAATGCATGATCAAAACAAAAAAAAAAAAGCAGCAATTGCTAGCTCTCCTTAAATATGAATTAAATTGCACAGATGGAGCCATGGTGAATACAACATGGCAAATCATCAAATCTTTCTTTTAGGAAAAAGAAAGAAACATACAATTTATTACTTCTGGTACTGAAAAGTATAAATAATGGAGTAATCGGTTATACAACAAAACATGTCTACTACTTCACCTTCAGTGTTCAAGCTTGCAAAGTAGGATCCTCCACCAGTGGGGCAGTCTGTATTCTGCTGATATTGCGAAGATCATGAACATGATGATCATCAATCCCTCTGCTGAGATATGCCTTAATCATGGTGCTGTAAGTTATCTTGTCTGGTGTACAACCTCTTGTCTTCATCATTTCCAGCACCTCCCTCATCTCTGCCAAGCACCCAGCTCTCCCATATGCATCCACCAAGCAGTTGAAGAATACAGTATCTAACATCACATCCGAGTTCTCAATAAATCTTAATAGTGCTTTTATTTTATCCAGATCCCCCACCCTTCCATAAGCTCTAACTAGTGAACAGAGTGTAACACAATTGGGTTTGATCCTCTCAGACTTCATCAATCTAAAGATATACTCCATCTGCTTCAGGTCTCCTGCCCTACCAAATGCATCGATAACCACATTATAAGTAACTGCCGACCAGGAGAAGTAATACTTCTGCATGTATTCCATCACAGCACCCATCTTTTCATACTTCCTAGCTTTGCCATAGGAATCTAGAAGTATGTTGAAGGTTTTGATGTTTGGGGAAATGCCAGAGCTTTGGAACTTGTCATAGCACTTCTCCATTGTCTCAATTTGCCCGCTACCACCAAAGGCTCGGAGGGTAGCATTCATGGTCCATACATCGGGTTTGCAATCATGGTTAGAGAGCATTTCCATGAGTGTTGACTCCATCTCCCAAAACCTTCTTGGAAAATAGAAACAAGATATGACCTACTGTTCACATGAGAAAGGATTGCAGAATTGAGCTAAATGCAAATATATGATAAATAAGATTTGCTATGCATACAAGTCTAATCCTATTAGTCCATACAAACTTAAGCTAACAACATCATGTTCTCTTTGATGCACTCAATGGTTGATTTCAACTTTAAACCATTGAAAACATTTGCTGTTGCCAGCATAGTTTTGTTGTATTTTCCAAGTGTAAGCAAAAACAACTTATCCTCTCCTTCAAGTGCTAAGTTTGTTGATATGAGACCTACACTCCATTAGGTACCTTAAAAAGATTTGTTGAATGGATAATTGACTTGGAAGGGTACTTTAATATTCAGTCACCCACTAACCTAACCAAGCAAACAAAGTTTTGGGAAACAGTTGAGGGGAAGGTCAGTAAACTTTGATGTTTCTGATTTCCAGCTATATCCAGATATGGAGGCAAACAGTGATTTGATTCAACTGATGTGGGCATGGATGAGGGTAGAAAACATGGGTTATTTTAGCTTACTGTTTGCAGCAGATGGCAGTGGGAAAAAGAAAAGGGACTGTTAATGTATGAGGAGAGATCAAACTGTATAAAGCAAGAGTTATACCTGCCTGCTTTTCCATAAGCATCAATGAGTGTGTTGTATGTGATGGTGTTAGGCCTTATCCCCTGGCTCTCCATATCAGAAAGCAGGATCTGAACTTTGTCAAATGCAAAGACTTGCAAACAAGACTTGATGAGAATGGAATATGTCTGGACATCAGGATGGCAGCCCTCAGTAATCTTCATCTTGTTGAGCAGAGAGAATGCTTCGTCAAAGAGGCCGCTCCTACTATATGCTGAAATGAGGGCAGTGTATGATTCATGGTTTATGATGCAACCTTCATCAACCATGACTTGGAAGAGTGCATGGGCTTTTTCAGGCTGTTTGCATTTTCCAAGCATGACAATGAGTTTAATATATATGCCAATGTTGGGCCTGTACCAAAGCTGCTCACGGAGTAGCTCGAACACCTAAGTCATCCAACAATAAGAACTAAGAAACTTTGAATGAAAAGAAGAAGTGTGTAAGAATACTCAGCAGGTACTTGCTTATTGCTCATGTCAACCTTGTAGCATGAGATTCCCATTGACATTACAATTGATATGGGAAAAAAAAAATCTAAAACATGCACAGACATAGAGGTGCACAAGAACACTGACCTTTTTGCAATTCTATAAATTAAGGTACGCCATCTCGCTACTAGGCCCCGCATCAATGCCATCCTATCACTGTTGGTATGCCCGGTGCAGAGACCAAGGCATACCGAGTGTCAGTACAGCCCCACATGGTGTACTGGTACCGAATCAATACAGTACAACATACCACGTACTGCCTAGTTTGGTACAGTATGGCATACCTTGCTATAAATTATGCTTATACAAGGAACGAAGATATTATTTGAATTTATATATTACAAGGTTCATTTCGGTATCAAATCCCATGCTGGTACAGTGTCGGTATGCCCAATACCACAAGAAATAGAGATGCAAAAGTCCCCGAGGACATCATTGGACAAGCAAAACGACAAGAATGGAACTAGAGTAGACAAAAGTGCATTTTTGGACCTTGCCATATGCTTAGCAACAAGTTTGAGGTATTTTCATCAAATGAGTAGAACAAACTACATTAAGCATCCAAATTAGTATTATAGTTGACAAAAGGAACATTCTATTGATGGGATTTATAGAAAATTTACATAAGTTTTTGCACAAATAAAAAATGATTCAATCCGTAAGATTAAATAACAATTTAAACTAAAATGGGTTTGACTGATAACTTCCCAAAGGCATCTAGATTGTGCTAAATCAACCAGATCCATCTGCAGGTTTGGATGTTTTTTGACACAGATTATACTCCTTGATATCATCACAAATCCTATCACTTAACCATGAAAAAAGGTGGAAGCAGCTACAAAAAAATAAGTGGAGATGAGCAGCTTAATAAACCTATTAAGTTCTATAATGTGATCGAGCATGCAGGTGAGAATGTATAGAATATTTTCAATTTGTCAAGCAAAAACATCCACACATTAACTTGAGAGGGGAAAAGAGAACACCACAAAGACACATATTCCCCCCACCCTGCAAATATGCTCTAGTTATGCCCCTTCAATGGGCGTAGATTGACCTTTCTTGAGTAGTGAATCACGATACTATGTCTCACTTTAATGAAGAGCTCAACAGTCTAATCAACAGTGAAGAGGAACCAAGGAGGAAAAGATCCAGAATATAATAGTGCCAGGAACAATGACAATCAATCTTAATGATCTGTCCTCTCCAATAAAACAAAAGTTTTAGAAATCTAAAATAAATTATAATACTGTAATAGTAAAATGAACTTGGACCAATATATGGTGATATAAAAGTTCGCAAGTAAATGACAGAACCAAATAAACTGTCCTCTGTTGGCCATGGTGCAATACCTATCACCTAAACTAGATTAAAGGTGATACTTTCTGGTCATCCAAGAGACTGTTGAAGAATCACTGTTGAAGGCAAAAAACCCTACCACTCGATTATTATCATTAAAGTGTCAGGCTCAGTGCTCCACAAATTGTGTGAAAGATGTAACCTATTGCAAGAAAATAATTATTACATAATTTACATTTATTATGTGGTTGCCAATAAACACTAGAGAATGGCATCTCCAACTTCAAACAACCTAGGCAACACCAAATAGCTTAAGATGAGACAAAACTACGGACCAGCTAAACTTACCACTGGAACTGGAAAGTGACTACCTATCATGAGATCCATCATACAAAGTTCTAGCAAGATAATCCTGAGTACTCATCAGTCATCACGTATTTGATTGATGCTGATCATAACTTATTATGTTTCATTTTTGAGTTCTAAAATCATATAGCAGCAGTGGCACCTGTGCAGACTTGAGCATTTCAATCCCAAACACCAAGATAAAGAAGCCAAAACTTGAAGTTCGAAATTCTTTACTATTTGCTAATTTTATTAAAAAATTGGTTCTTGTAACTAATAAATATCTAGATCAATTATGTGGCTTTACAAGGCAAAATGGGTCAACTAAGAATTCACATCACATTACTAAAGTTAGCAACTTCTCCCATCCCACCTTCTAAATTCTACTCCTGTAAGTTTTTCACTAAAAGGTTTAGAATTAAAAGACTCCAAAGAACATCTATAACTAAAACTCATTAACATATTGTAGATTTAATGTGAGTTCATCAAGTAATTTATTAGTTAATCATTTTCTGTAATATAACCTAAGCTGCCCCAGAGGTTGTATCGACGGTGTAAGTATAGCACATTTCATCACCTTTGCTACACAATTACACAAATAGTGTTATCAAGATTTCCATGCTTTTGCAGAGTGTGAATATTAAGGTTCCTTCATTACAGACACTTTAAGAAAAAAAAATGGCAATTCAAGGTTTCAAATACCATTGGAACAGGATGGTATGAATGGATGTATTGTTCCAGCAAATTTTCAGAACTGATACATAGCATGCCGGTATAGGATGCAATCCCATACTGTGTATCAATGGTTGGTACATTACTATTCCAACAAAAAAGTGGTGCAAGGTTCCAGTAGCGGTATTTGGAACCTTGCTTGGCATCATTTACAATATACATATTTGCTCTTTCTTCAACATGCATCTGTTGAAACACAAGCGCAAGTTGCATAGAGGTCATGGGTACTCTCTATAAAACTCTTATAACCAAATCTAGATCATATTCTCATACTGCATCAAGTCAACTATAACAGATACAAAGTCATGCAAAATAACTATTTGCTCACATATGCAAATAGTAAAGCAAGTTGATGTGCGCATGCTATACACTAGCATACTAGTATAACTTCGGCTTGTGCAAATTAGTTCTTCCATGCATCAATAACATGACCCACTGTTTCTTCAAAATTTAGACAAACCATGTTATATGGACATGAGGATGAATTTTATGTACAGGTGTATGCTGGATGTCTCCATTTAATCTCCAAGAATTCACTTAGCTAGAGCCATAATGAAGTGTCAAAGAACAGTAAGCACCTTGCTGTAGGTCAGGAGAAAGGTGTAAGAATAAGGGCATGTCTTCGATCCAGTTCCCTAGTGGTTCAATAGGGCTTTTTCCTAGTGCATCGAGGATCATGATTAGGATCAGTTAACTCAACAACAAAGAAGAAGTGAGGGTGAGCTTAGGCTACTGCTGGTGCACTTGCTTGTAAATGCCCGATTTGCCTCTAGAGGTGGGTCATACTCGACTCAATCCTGGTCTGGTCGACCTAACCTTGATTAAAGAGTGGATGACACGACCATGGAATACGGTACTGCCCCATACCATCCGTATCGTACTGTACCGATCTCGTACCGGTACGTCATACTGAAGCATACCAACATTACCATACCGTACCGAACCGCGTACCGACATTAGACAGAATTTCACCGGTACGGGGTCCAGTATTGGTACGGCGAACCTTGAACACGACCCTAGAGAGATAAGCATGATGGGGATAAGTAATAGGAGTCAGGTAGTGAAGCAAGATGGAAAGCGAAGCAAGTAGCAGTGATTGTAAAGGCAAAGGTATAGCAGAAAAAAGAGGAAGATATTAAGCAAGAATCGAAGTTTTTTTGTCACGTCGGGTGATAATCTTCACACTTATTATGAAATCAAAGGTATATTGGGACTGCTTAACCTTGCAAATTCTTAAGTGGGAAAAATGAATGGAACCCAGACTAAATAAGCACACTTTTCCTCTTTGACACAGCTATTGATTCACTCCTTATGGTTAAGGCAAAAAAAGGGACTTTGACCTCACTGTGGTGAACTACTCCTTCCTGAGGAATGAGGCTAGGAGATGACAGTTTGGCTAGTAGGACAACTAACAGGGCAAAGGAGGGGCATGGCAATGAGTTATCAAATCTTGTGTTGAAGTTTCTCTAGATGGAAGTACAATAAATGGAGGAAAGTTAAGGAGAATGTGAGGCCTGGACTTCCACCAGAGTTCCCATACTGACAAGGTGGGGCAGGAACTTCACCACCAAACCCCACACATCAACAGAGGTGGTGAAGTCATATGCCAGAGCTAACCTTAGCACAAGGGTTGAAGTCAATTTCAGGAAAACCTTCTTACTTGAGAATGTTCTTACTAAGGTTGGCAGCCTTATTAGCTCCTCTTGTGAAATTGCTAAAGAAAAAATTGAAGTACAAATTGGAAGTGGTCCATTGACAAGCCCTAAAAATCAAGGTTCACTGAATTGACACCAGAGGCGATATCAGCAGGTGACTGATTCGGCACATTATAAACCCATAAGGTGTCTTTCTTATTGGGATTTTGGCGCCTCGAATTCGATCCACAACAACGAAGACCAGATGCGGAGAAATCCAGCACGCAGCGTACGACGTAAGAAGCCTGGAAACAGGCCCTGAGACGTAGCGCGCGTAGGCCCGCAGCAAGGCATGACCCGCAGGTGCACACAGGCCTACAGGATGCGCGGCCCACGCACAGGACGCACGGCCCAAGCGCGCACTGGCCCAGCGCGGGCGTGCAGGAGCAGCGGCCCAGGCCCCGCAGGCGCACACAGGCCTACAGGATGCGCGGCCCACGCACAGGACACACGGCCCAAGCGCGGGCCAGCGCGGGCGCGCAGGTGCACGCGCTGCGCGCCCGCGGCCTAGGCCTGGGCCGCGTGCGGGTGCGCGCCCGCGCTTGGCCAGTGCGCACTTGGGCCTTGCGTCCTGCACGTGGGCCGCGCCGCATGCACGTGCGTGCGTGCAGCCTACGAGCGGGGAAATTGGCACAGTCCATGGTGAACCGCGTGAGGTGTCGCAGTCCACGCAACCGCTGTGGACCAAGACGATCTAAATGGGAAAAATCCGGTGCACAAGTGCGGTTGTGCATGATCCAGCGGCCAGGAAGGCACGCGGATGCGATCCGACGGTTAAAAGGCTTACGCAGGCGTGATCAGGTGGGCAGGAGCATAATCGGACGGTTCAGAGAAGCATGCGGAAGCGATCCAATGGTAGGACATTTTTGAACTTCAATCAGGGCTGTAATTCCGATCTGGAGTGGGTTTTGGCTCTATAAAGGAGGCCTGACAGCCTGTGGAGAGGAGAGCGCCTCGGGGAGACTGTGGGCATCACAGGGACACCAAGGGCGTCTCAAGGAGACCAAGAAGCGTCTCAAGGAAGGTCAGAGAGAGACCATGAGAGCACCAGGGGCATCAGCAGTCGGGAGTGTCCTGAAACAGCCGCAGAAGTGGCTTACAGGGGCAGAGGCTAAGGCATGATGTAGCGGCTGAGAGCATCACAGAAAATGTCCAAAGATGTCGAAGACCCTGATATGGTAGGTCTGTGAGAGGATCTCCTTGGGTTATCTTTGAGAGCATTGTATGGGTGAGTACTTTTAGGTTGAGAGAGGAGATTGGTAATATGAGAGTTGAGAGTGTGTGATCTCATCTTGTATTTGTTTCTTTCTCATAAGTGAAGCTTGCATGCCTCATGGAGATAAGCCTTGGGCTAATCTACGTATTGGATTGTGTCTCTTTCAATTCTTCTTTCTTTCTGCTGCAACAAGTGATACCAGATCTCTAACAATTGGTATCAGAGCCAGATTGGTACCGGTATGCATGATTGGTATCAGAACTAGTTGGTACCAGGACGCGCGATTGTCCAACTTGTAGCAGTGTTGATCGAGATTGAAGAAGATGGAGAAGCAGACGCAATCAAGATGGAGATCAACTGCAAAGAATTGATCGATGCTCTCTTGTATAAGAAGAAGCTGTCTATCATGGAAGATGCCAGTAAGAGCCCAGTCGAGGTGGAGTTCCAGGAGGAGGTGGATCAGGGACGAGATGGAAGACTCGGAAGGATGATAAGCAATGTCGCCAAGAGACTACCTCGAGAAGGTCTCAGATTATGCAAGATGGAGATAGGATCGAGCGGCCTGGCTTGACTCCCATGTTTGCCTATCGATGAGTAGCAGACGTATGTCCCAAGATATGAGAACGAGATCATAGAAGTTTTCAAAGTTAGGTGGAGGTCGAATGTCAAGTCGAGGTGGAGATCGTTGGGATTTTGATGCCTCAAATTCGAACCATAGCAGTAAAAATCAGATGCAGCACGCAACGCAACGCATGATGCGAGGAGCCCGAAAACATGACATAATAGGGTCTGCAGTGCACAACCTAACGAGGCCCACAGTGCACAAGTTTGAAGGCAGGCCCAGGCCTGCTGCACGCTGGGCCACGCGCAGCATGTAGGCACGCAGCCCAGCCAGGCGCATGGCCCAGCACAGGCGTGCGGACGTGCGCGGCCCAAGTGGACGCGTGATCCAGCGCACGCCCTGCCCGCGGGAAAATTGGCGCAGTCCACATGATCGCTGTGGACCGCACCAATCTAAATGCCAAAAATCGCAGTCCATGGAAGTTCTGTGCACGTTCCAGCGGCCAGGAAGGCACGCGGTCGCAATCCGACGGCTGGGAGCTGATTTGGGGGCTGTATTGCACGATCGAGCAGTCAGAAAAGTGTGCGGAAGCGATTGAACGATTAGGGACATTTTTGGACTTCGATCAAGACCGTATTTTCAATATAGATCGGGTTTTGGACCTATAAAATAGGCTGACAGATTGTGGAGATGTACGTGTCTCAACGAGGGTCCGAGAGAGACCGTGAGCGGCTAAGAGCACCTAAGGCATCAACAGTAGCGACAGAGAATAGCTGAGCGGCTTGACATGAGCAACAGACAGACCAGTCGAGAGTGTCTTGGAACGGCCATGGGAGTGGCCATGAGGTATGATATATGATTATGAGCATCACAGAAGCGTCCAGGGGTATCGAGGATCCTAGCACGGCAGGCCTGTGAGAGGATCTCCTTGAGATTTTGTGAAAACTTTTATGAAGGTTGTACTTCTTGTTGAGAAAGAGATTGGTGTATGAGAGTTAAGAGTGTGAGATCTCCTCTTGTACTTGCTTTCTTCTTTCATAGTGAAGCTTGCATATCCCGTGGAGGTAAACCTTGGACTGATCCACGTATTTGATTGTCTCTTTTATTTCTTCTTTCTTTTTGCTGCAACAATTGGTACCAGATCTCTAACATTTCTGGTGCATACCAACATAGGGAGAACTGGAGAGAGGGAGAGAGGGAGAAAAAGAGACAGAGGCAAAGAGAGGGAGAGGGAGAGGAAGCAAGAGAGAGGGTTTAACAGCCCTCATTGAAATAGGGACCCTGTTTCATTTTGAAAAAAGGGATCCCTAATTTTTTTGACCAATTTCAATAAGGACTTTCGAGCCCTCTCTATCTCGACCTCTCTCTTTCCCCATCCCTCTCTTTCTCTCCTGCCTCCCTTCCTCCCTCCCCATCTCTCTCATCTTCTCTCTCTCTTCTCTCCCTCCATAAAAGCTTGAATGCACAATAGGGCTTTCGTTTCAAATCGATGGAATGAATCATGCCCGTAACCTACTAGTCCAATACACTATGCCCTGAACCAGCTGGTTTGGCATGCCTCAAATTGGTTGGCTTGGTATTGTTAAACATGCCAAAAACTACAAGCGGATAATTTGGGGAACCAAAAAAATTTGGATAGTGCTAGTCTAAGTGTTGGCTGGATAAGCATCCTATGGTCAGCATAGTTATAAGACCTATCACACAAGATTTGCCAAACCAAACCGAACCGCATCGAACTACATCGGCATGGAATCGGATCAATTCTTCCATAAAATTTGAAATAGAGTCCAAACCACCCCGAACTGGCCCGAATCAGACGGTTCGGTACGATACCAAACAAACAGACCAGTTCTGTCCAGTTCACGAAAAAAAGCAGCCATTTAAAGATGGGAATGATCAAGAGAAGGCTCTCGAGACTTCTGTTTCTCATTTCTCCACAAAAAAAAATTCATCCTCCCTTCTCCATAGCAAAAAAACAGCCACAAAACGAGGAGAAATCAATGATCAAGGTATGCAAGCATCTCTCCCACATCCCTTGCTCCCTTAGCTCTCCTTTTTTATCAGTAGAACTTGAAAATTCGTAGAAATTAGAAAAATAAGAAAAGATCATGCCAAAATTTTTGATTTTGATATAATTTTATTATATATTGTAGATCCATGGATGATCTATACAATAACACTAAAATCATTGATTTTCATTAAATATATAATTTTTAAATTAAAAATATATTTTTGAATTTAAATTATTAAAAATAAAATTCAAAAATAATTGTAAAACTTAAATATTGTTTAAGAGCTTGCAAACTACTCTCAACATAAATTTTCTATCCGTTTATCAAAATTTTGACACATCATGCGTATTGCGTATTGTGGTTTAAGCCTAAAATTGAAAAGTAACATTTTATGCATGCCCACTGGCCTAAAAAAATATATGTAGCATCCATGGTATGATACTACATAGATCTAAGATTAAATCAATTTTTTGAATTTTAAAATATCTTTTAATTTAAAAGTAATAAAAATATAAAATTAATTCAAAAAAATAAAATATTAGGATAACAAAATTTTACTATTTTTACATAATTATTGAAATAATGTACTTGTTTAACTTTCAGGAATGGATCCATCGAGGAAGAAGAATCCAGAGCATGATATTGATTAGGACTACAGGCAGATGCTCTCGAATCGGCCCCATTGAAAATATAACTAGTGCAACACAGTTCAAACAAAAAGGGGTAACTAGGTTGAAGCAGCATTTGAATAATGGTTACCCCAATGTAGCTATATACTGAAAATGCCCATAAAAGGTCCATCAACGGATGAAGTAACACTTCACTGATTCCAAAACAGTGAAGGAGATGACTTCCAAGAAGGCAGAGGTGGGTTGTCGAGCCGCAAAATTTCTCTCACTTTAGGGAGTCAGAGAAAGCCTCTCTCCAGATAATGAGGCATAGATGTAGACTACTATTCAAATGAGTTTGCATAATCGATAGCAACTTGAGAAGATGGCCAAACAAAAGACTCAATGTGGACAGTGAGCTTATGAGTCAGGATCGAGCTTTACGAGCATTAAAGGAGAGTCCAGAGTTTCGAAAGACGTCCTCCGAGAGTCCGGCACTAGAGGTATGAGCTATATTGTATTCATGTTGGAGGCTTTTGGCAACAGAAAGAAATCCTCCAAAGAGATTCCATCGAGAGCCACCATTCATGACTTGGACCCAAGAGCCTTCCCCAAAGGATTCCAAGCAATAGAGGATTAACAATATACTGAAAGATAAGAAGAAGGATATATAGCAAGTTATTAGATCCGGATTTCACTTTAATCATATCCCAACACATGCTGTAGGTAGCATATATTATCGCTTTTCCATTGCATCCATACAGACTGCAGGTCTGGATATAAATCCTTCAGGACTGAAGAATATTGAATTTTTTGACAACATCAAAGAGCTACAAAAATGGACTGCATCATATCAGAGCAAGTGGCACTATATAGACTCACGATGATATATGATAGTTGGACTGACCTTACTAGATGAAGTATCATCAACTTCTTGACACATTGCGCTAGAAAAATATTTTTTCCATAAATTCATTGATACTTTGGATCATGTGCACGATGCCATATACATTCTAAGATTGATAGAGTAAGCGATTGATCAAATAGGAGAGTAAAATATCATGCAGGTTATCACCGACAATAGACCATAGTATAAGACCATAAGGAAGATCCTAATGGAGTGATGACCATATATTTTCTAGATCTCATATGCTGCATATTGTATCGGCATCATGTTGATGGATTTTGGAAAGCTTAGTAAGATATAGAAGGCAGAGGACTCAGCACAGACTATTGCTAGATTCATTTATAACCACATATAGGTCATGCCATTGATGTGGATGTATACAGGAAGAGAGATCTTGAGATCAGATGTCACATGGTTCGCTACGAATTATATAGCACCAGATAGCCTTGTTAATAAGAAACATATGCTTGTGTCAGATGTTTGTCAGTGTCAAGTGGGAAAGGATAAATATACCAGGATAGGTACAGAGGGGAGCAATGTCAAGAATTACTGATAAGATAGATATTCTAACAACAGATCGAAAAGATAGTGAAGATTATCAAGCCTTTATATGAGACACTTTAGACCGTATATAGTGAAAGACACCCTCAGATGGGCTTCTTATATCACATAATAAAAACGACAAAGCATCAGATTAGGACTGCAAATCCAAAATATACCCAGGACTATATCAACATCATTAAACAACGATAGGATATTAGATGGATAGGAATTTACATCTGATAGGTAAGTAGCAAGTCAAGAACGTTCTGAAATTTGACTGCTCTTGTATTTGTATCAGTATATCTAACTGATTACAAAATTTATCTACAACTTACTATCTGAACCTGAGGTTCCAGTACACCATACTTAAGAATTAGGATAGACATAGATGAGGAGATTCTAACCACCCGACAAAATGTGATATAAGATGATCCAAAAATCACAGACATGTACCTAGAAGTATGTTAGGTTAAGTGATTTTTGTTAATTTAGATATATCTTCAATCAGCAACACATTAAACAAATAGATTTTTTGCAAAAGAAAATGTTTAGGGAGCGCACAGAAAGTTTTGGAGAGAGTGCAACAATTATAAGCAAAACAAAGATGAATCTAGATAAATTAGATATCAATGACAATTCTTCTTATTTGACGTTATATAGCTACTAGAATGATATAATCTTAGTTTTAATTTTGCTCAATACTTTTGCAACTGAATAGTGGATTCATTTTGATCTAGCGGCAAAAACTCTGAAGGAAGTTGCCATTTAAATCCTCTTTCAGACGATTTCCTCAAGTGGTTGTAAGCACAATTGTCTGATCTTCACCTTATCTACAGGAAGCAGAGGAACCGTTTGACACAAAAATGCCTCAGCGGCCTTATATATGTTCCCTACAATTTAAGGTTGAGGCTCAAATGCATTTAGGAGGAAGTTGAGCTGAAATACTCTGATCCAACTAGGGATGACTTTGTTGATGATGATGAGATGAAGATCCGATGATCAGATGGCTTACGTGCCAACAGCAGGAGCCAGAGGTTGATGAGCAAGGATCATCTCTACGATCAGTCAGTTTTATAAGTAACAAGACTAGAGTGGATGGTAAGCAATAGGCAAGTAGCAACATTCCATATAGGTTTTCAACTGATTAGCCACAACATCCATCCTCATAGCATAGGCAACCAGAGCGAGGCACGATGGGAGGGTAGGTAACCACTTGGCATAGAGACAGTCATAGTCTTAATGAAAAGGATGGAGTAGTTAGTTCACTCAGATTCAAAGACCAGGCAGAGCAATTATAATAGCTTTAATGGTCATGGATCTGGTGTTAGGAAAGGAGCAGAGGACAGAAGATCACCATTTATGAGGCACACTCACAAAATGGTCTTCAATTCACTGATGAATCCCAATTTACACATGCCATACAAGAGAGAGATCATGGTGCACAATCTAATAGAGCTCATAAGGATACTATTGCACACAAGCGATGAGCTCCTTGACATCGTTCAGGATATGGTGCAGCTACAGATGATCTTGCATAGAGTAGGATCCATTGAGTCATGGACATATTATGTTCATCCTCGTATTCTGGATCCTCTTATCTGCAGCCATAGACAGCTTATGATCCATATAAATATGGGTACGACACATTCGAGGCATCTTCTAGTGGCTACTACTCTATATAGCTTGGAGCATCTTACGAATCGAATTTTGTTGCTGGTAATATTCGGATGGACCCCTCCACAATCATATCATCAGCTCGAGAATATCCCTCAGAGCCAGATCTTTAATAAGAGATTTAAGACTAGTGACAATCCAGCACGCATACCTTATAGGATGGACACAAAGGACTACAGTACTGCTTGATTAGATAGATAAGTTGATGTTCTTCTTGATTATGTAAATGATTTGGATATTTATGAATAATATTGGCACTCGATGAGATTCTAAATCTTGATATATATTGAATATTTATTTTTTTATTTTTTCTAATTGATTTGACCATTTTAGAGTTCAATGTACCTAGTCCTTATAAGGCTGTCCTAGGCTACTCCAAACTTATAATGCTGTCATCCTTTGACATAATGTAACATCAAATTCAGATCTGCATCACACACGATTAAAAGTGTATCGGAGTGATACAAACATCACATTTATAGTTGCACCATCCACTAAAATTTATCCCTTTTTAATGCATTTATCCCATTGAATTGCCTCTAGCCTTGAAAGCAATCTTCTATGGAAAGCCATCACTCAGGCACAAGAAGAGGTTTGGAACCCTATACCAGCCTCTCTTGAGCCATTTTCGAAATCAGCTGATCAGTCTTCTATCAAGTAGGTTTCCATATCCATGTCTAAGCGTTGGGTTTAGGCATGGTAAAATAAATTGAATAGACTGAATAAGATTGGACAAGAAGATGGATGCAAGTATAACTATCAAGTATTCGGATTGGGCAAGTATAACAGGTCTCTATTTTTATTTTTATTCTTTTTTAATTTTTAATTTTTATTTTATTTCAACACAGTGCCTGCACATGTTGAAACAAACTACAAATACAAAATCAAATATGAAAATAAGATTCACCCTAAAGCTTTAACAAAATGTTCACTTTTTGCCCACTTGAAATGCTCCCTGAGAATAGTCCATCTGATCCAACATATATAATTTCCATTGAATTTCATGTAAGTTATTTATTTGCATTTCTCCATGCCGATTCATCAGGATGGCAATAATAAAAGAACAATACAATGATTCATCCTGGCTAGATGTGAGCAAGAGAATGGGATTGCATAACCTGATTGCAGTTTAGGAGTCATGTATCTTCTGCAGAATTCTCTTATGAACAGGATAAGAGGGCCAAATGCAGAGGAAGCTCCAGATCAGAATAATTAGAGACTTGAATAAGGTGCAGGCAAAGATGAAGAAAGAAAATTCTCCTATGTAGATAATCAAACCTTAGGAAATTTGCAGAATTTTATCACAAAGACAGAGAAACAAACTTAATGTATAATAACAGATCCTAGGGTAGATTTAATCGCACAGCAGTGAGAGAGAGAGAGAGATGATGCCTCTAGAGTGTAGAAATTTCTCATCTATGGATGATTTTATAAAAAAACATAATAACATGACCAGATAGAACAAAGAATAGCCTCAGCAGAGGCATCAATAAAAGAGACAGAGGTGTTTAGTTTGGATAAGACAGGCTTATGGCTTGGAAGAAACCTTATGCCTTCCAAACAGCTCTTATAAGCAGGCAATTCTGTTTGAACCTGCTAATGCTCATGCTTATTCCAAAGAGGTTTCATAAGCCATTCATGGCATAAAGGCCTCAAATATGCCTATCGCCTTTTTCTAATGGAAAAAACCCCTCAACCTCTACCATTCCAAAATGTGTATGCAGATAAAACTATGAATTACTTGTCGAATAACTACTCCAATAGGAATAATTATTCCTGTACCACTTTTTTCTTAGTCCCTTACAAAAATTTCATAATTTTTAATTATAGGCCCACTGGTTGGAAATATTTCTGTTGAAAATTAAATAGTATAATATGTGACAGAAACCGGTTTGGACTATATTGAATTCATTCCTAGCATATGATGATTTTTTCATTGATGATCTGAAAGATCCCGAGGTATTTGCATTTAAACTTGAAAAACGAAAGGGTATCCAAGTGCATAAGGCTCCACCACTATATCTAGGGAGGATTAGATGCATGCAACTTTACCCCGTATGCGAAGATGTTGTTTCCATGTTTCGAACCCATGACACACAAGTACATTATCCAATTATGGTCTAGGCAATTTGAGACTCTCAGAGGGGCAAACTTTGGACGACCCTGACCTTTGGCCTTTTGTTTCACAAAGTGGTGGCCCCAAGACTCAAACCTACTTCATATTAAATGATTCAGGATTAACAAAAGTAAGGAAAAATAAGACTTCTAAAAAAGATTTGGATGATTAAGAAGTGGGAAATTAGCACTTCACGATTCAAAAGGATGTTTAACAATTGCTTACACTACAAAAAGAATTGAATGACATTAGAATAGCCAAAGTTTTAAAACACAATAAGTATGCCATTCTGCTTATACACAAAGTCAGTTTTGACAGTTACTTTGATAAGGAAAATATTTGTAAACCCAATAGCCCTGAGGTAATTAATGAATTGTCAGATATTATTGAATTAAGAAGAGAACCAAGATTTTGGTATGTCAAAAGCAACAACTAAAATGGCAGAATAAAGTTTGAAAATTCATCAAAAGAATGTGAGAACTTATATCGACTTATAAAAAGAAATATCTGAAAATTCAAAAAAGTACTCAAAATTTACAAATAAGTTCTGCTAATTGATAAGAGAACTATTAATGAAAAATATAAAAACTAATCTAGTCACTCAAACATTGATAGATATGCCTGAACAGGAATATTTATATAAATTTAGGAATTTATATAAGATCTTATATCCAAAAATATCAGCATGTTCTCTAAAATGATTGCAAGTAAACTGATATTAACCTTGTAAGAAACTAATTCTATGTATTTTCAGTCATTATTAAATAAGGAAAGATGAAAATATTACTTTGAATAAACAATGGTTTGAACTACATAATCCCAAATAAACCTTTTTTCCTTAACATCTTAACATCTGGAGAGAAGTTTAACTTTTAACTAGAACAGGATTCTGATAGTAGGGCACCCATGTAAAATCATAATCAAACAAAAAGCACAGATAACAGATACAAAGCATCTAAAAGAAACCGCAGTTAAATGTTAAGACTGGAAATCTTACTCGTTATGGGCTGATGTGCAAGCGAAGGCCCACTAAAGTAAAATCTCATAAAGAGTACCATTTAATCAGAATGCAACTGTTGACGCCATATACCTGCAATAGCTTTAAGACCTGCTACTTGACTCCCTTACTTTTGCACATTTTCAAGGAAATTCCCTTCTTTCACTGTTAATAGATGTACCCTAGAATGATCTTATATTACTCGATAAAAGTCAAGTAAACTTGCTATCCCTCTTGAAAACCTGTTCTTTCTGCTGTATCATGTCTACAGCAGTCCTAATATTATTTATGTGACCGTGACATGAGTCTGTCCTGATGAAAGTTGATTGAATTAAAAGGCCAAGTATATCGTTAGTTGGTATGTTGGACAACAAGGCTCGAGCAGAAAAAACTGAGGAGACAGCATATTCAAGATAACGAATACATGAGTCCCAAAAAATGAAAAAATGCTTGTAGGATTCATCACAGAATATGCAAGAGAGAAAGATAGAGGTTTTCCTGATTCAAATATTCAACTTCAATTCATTCTAATAAGGCCACAGACCATTACAATAAAATTTCATGATTTGTTGTTTATTTAATTCTGCTGATGATTTCCCTAATAAAGATTTCAGGATTTGTTATGTAACAGCATGTTCATTATTGCATTCCAAAGATAGTGTTCTGTTTGGCATGGCTTCAAGCAAAGCCATATATGGAAGCAAAGAGCTTAATTATGCAATATGAGATGGTTTCGGGTAGTAATTGAGAATATAATGCATCAGATGTGCATGTGAATGATAGAAGAGAGGAGGAAGATAATGGGGATGACCTATTTTCCTTGCCAATAAAATCACTTCTGTCTTATGAACAATCTTGTCCATTTATATCCCATACATCATAGTCTCAAAGGGACACTTAGTAATGCTTGGATTCTACAACCTACAAAGAAGCTCACCCTTTTTCCTTGTTTTCATTCTGCTATGACAGATCCATGCTCCATAATCCTATGAATCATGGTGATCTTCAATCCAATCAACATCAAGAAGAAGATAACAAGGCCATGTATCTGCACTATAATTAGTAGAGTCAGCTAGACATGTAAAATATCTGGTTAATTGTCTTTTGAAATTCTGAATGCTTCTGACACTCAGACATTTCATAATATCAAACCCCATAATACTACTCATTGCAAAACACAACATCATCTTTCCATTTCAAAGATTGACATTCTAGAAATTCATCAAGTTTAACATTGTACCAGAGTCACGTTGATTTAATGCATACGTCCAGGTTCAAGGTTATAGACATTCATTTCAGATACTACATAGCAATATTATGATGCATAAACAGGATGCCATCCTAGGTCATCTTTTACACTTGACACTTATCATACATCCAACTAATTTAAAATAAAAAGGATAGAGTTTGAATGACCTTACTAGATTGCATTGCATGAATGGAGCATCAAGAAATTCCTGAAAAAGAAGAGTTGATCAAACAAGACTTAAACAGAAGCTGTAGAAAATAGACAAGACTTAAGGAGGCCTGAAGTGCCAGAGGTTGTGGATGGTTACTAAAGCTAAATCCACATAGGCAAGACATGGTCTGTTATTCATGTTGGTTGTTGTTGCCTATAGGGTGTCGAAAAATTTATCTCAACCAGTGATCCAAATTAACTGGGATCTTTTGGGCCAAGGTTTGGGCCAAAGAATGTTTTAGTTTGAATCAGTTAGGGTGAGACTTTGGGCACAAGCTGGAGACTGGAACCAACATGGTCATGAGAGAGGTATTTATGGGTCAGATTGGCTCAGGTTAGCTAAAAGAAATCAATAGATTTGTTTCTTTATGTTGATGCTATCTAAATTGCTTTATATTAATTACATTGTCATGTGGCTTCTGTTCAAGCAATTTGGTTTCCTATTTTACTTTCTTTGTTCCATAGATTTCAGAACCATTTTGGGTTAGCTTACAACAAGTCAGCTTAGATAGGGTGAGAGAAGTTAAGTTGAGGTGGGTTGGACCAGGTCAGTAGGTTAGGCCATGAGATGATTGGGTCAGGTCGTGGTTTAGCTTCAACCAATTGCCAGGTTTAACTGGCCCAGTGTCAAGTTGTGCTGAGTACCAGTCATGCATACCAATAATATCATTCTAACTTGACAAGACCCAAACTGGATCAACAATCCTCGTGATTTTGTAGGTGTACATAAATTGACCAGGCCTAATCTATTGCCACCCCTACAGTATGTTAATGTCTTGCATCTACCATTTATATTTTCATCTTTATATTTTTAGTTTGTAGAGACCTGATTTAAACATTGAAGCATGTAGAACAACATTTATGGTACTCTTTTGCGTTGATTTTGACAAATCTGGTATTCATAGTTTCCTTTGAACCATTTATTATGAAGTATGGATCAGTCAAAATCTACTTAATTTTGGGGTTTTCCTTTAGAAGACACTTCTTGCAAACAAACTGAAAAATACAGGATAAGAGGATGTTAAAGAAATCAATTACAAAATAAACATTCAAAAATAGTGTTATGTTTGGTTCACTTACTAGATAAATGATTGATAACCATTTAATATTGGGTCAAGTTGCCATCCTAACACCCTATGTTAGTTTCCTGAAAGATGTGTGGGAGGATATGATATGGTAACATGTACCATGAGTTCATATTCCTCCTCTCTTCTTTGTATTTCAATCATCTTGTGATATTAATCATTACTTATTATTTACTTATTTTTTGAACTTTTTAGTTCCTCTCTAAAGGATGCTGTTGTTAAGCTGCAAATCTAAAGTCACTCCTGCTGCATTAGATTTTGCATTCCCTTCTCTTTAGGGCCTTTAGGTTTATCTATATATGTCATCTGCGACTAAAATGTGCAAATGTCATGAATCCAACAGCAAGCACACTGGAAAAACATGTAAAGATTGTCCTAGACAGTTTACTAGGAATCCAAAATTCTTCCATTTTAAGGGATGCACTTAAAGAGATAAAATGGAAATAGATTACTTCCAAAAAGACATCAACAAGCCAAGAATGTACAAATAAAGATGGCATTTACTAGAAAGTTCTGCTTTACTCTCAAATCACATCATATGACATCCTTCCTGATATGCCCAGCATCATATCCAATACAGAAAATATGAGAAATTCTTGACTTCATATATGTCCGTTGAAGAAAGCATCCACTGGATCCTCAATAGAGAACACGAAATGAATTTCCTATAGTTGCAGCTATGCACCTTTGAGTTTTGGCTGCCCTCTGCTGTAAAATCAATAGTTCACTAGGTTTTGAACATCACAAAGGACTTGAAACTTTTTTGTCAGGACACAGTATGCTCATAATAGGCTCCTCAACCAAATTTAAAGGCAACATAACCATCTAAAGAAATCTTCTCCTTCCATCACCCTACTCTGCTACACATCATGCAACATCATACATTGTTTTCTGTTGAATTATAAGCCATTGTTGTATCAATGGCAGGTTGGCAGATTAGCTGAGTTAAAGGATATCCCCCAATAAGCAAATTGCTAAATTCACAAACGCTAGAAAGAAGTGCATGCATCTTCAAGAATCACAATTTTCTTTATTCAAACAGTAAATTTCACAAATACGAAGAAGCAGCATGAAATATACCTCCAAAAGAAAATTGTTAGGAGGCAACCCGACGAATTCTACTCGTATAAATGTTAACAGCTGAAGAAGGAGGGGCAAGAAAGAGAGAGGACCTTGAGAGCGGATTCCCAACGAAGGGCGGCGATCCTCTCGTGGAGGGCCTCGAGGACAGTGCGTGGGAGAAGCTTCTTGGAATTGGTTGAGCCCCCTTTCTTCTCGATGATAGCCTTAGCAGCCTCCCTTCTTAAGATGACGGAGATTGCCTTCTTGGAGGCGATCCTGCGGTTCACCTCCTCCCTCTTCTCCCTCGCCTCCTCCTTGTCGCTGTCGCCGCCGGTGCCGCTCGTCCTCTCGGTATGGGACCGCGCTGCAGCCGCTACGACAACAGCCGCGCCGGGAGGCTTCTTCTTCTCCTCCTTTACCTCGTCCTTGCTCTTCATATAAATGTGACCATGATTAGTGGTAGCAGGAGAAGAATAACGAGGAAGGGAGAAGGGATTTGGGGCGATGCAGCGGTGAGAGGTTGAGAGGGGTGGAGGAGCAGCAGCCATCGAGCTCCCTCCCCTGAGTTCTCTTAGTTCTGGTGGGTGGAGGAGACCAAGGGCTTACACCAATGGAGGGATCCGGAAGTCTTCTGGTATAGAGATATCTTTCGGAGGTTTTTTTCTTTTTGTTTGGTAAAACAGAGGAGCCGGTGGCTATACATTAAAACGATAACAACAGCATTTGCATAAGAGTACAGAGAGTATCATACAGACAGGAAGAAATATAAAAAACTGGGAGGCTGCGCCAAAAGCATTGAGTATCTGGAAGTGGATCCCGAGAAGAGTGAAGAACAACCAGGGGCATGATATGATAAAAACGAGTTCATTATCTAAATAATTTTAAAAAAAATTATTTATCAAAATAATATATTTTTTTATTTATTTATAAAAATAATATAAATTTATAAAATACTAAAATGACATTTTTTAGCCTCTATCTCACCATCCTTTCTGCTCTACGTGATCGAAAAAAAATAAATAAATAAAATCACTATGTGAAATGATATTTTTACGATTTAATTATTTACTTCTAAAAAAAATAAAAATTATAATTTTAAATTTATAAAAAAATAAAAATTTTAATTTTGATTCAAATAAAAATCATCATTTCAAATTATTTTTCTCATTTCAAATTATTTTTTTAAAAAATATCTCAAAGAAATAGATCTAAAAAATAAAAAAATAAAAATTAAAATTTTAAATTTTAAAAAAATAAAAATTTTAATTTTAATTCAAATAAAAATCAACATTTTAAATTAGTATCCCATTTTAAATTAATTTTTTAAAAAAATATCTAAAAAAACTAAAAAAAAAAAAAAAATACCTAAAAATAAAAAATAAAAATATAATTTAAATTTAAAAAAATAAAAATTTAATTTTAAATTTAAAAAAATAAAAATTTTAATTTTAATTCAAATAAAAATCATCATTTCAAATTAGTATTTCCATTTCAAATTAATTTTTTTAAAAAAATATCTCAAAAAAAAATACTCAAAAAATAAAAAAAATAAAAAATACTAAAAAAAAAATCAGAAAAAAATAAGAATTTTAATTTTAATTTTTAAAAAAATAAAAATTTTAATTTTAATTCAAATAAAAAATACCATTTCAAATTACTTTCCCCATTTCAAATTATTTTTTTAAAAAATATTCCTAAAAAAGAGAAAAAATATCTAAAAAATAAAAAAAACTTCATAAAAATAAGAAAAAAAGTAAAAAATAAAAAAAATATAATTATAATTTTAAATTATAAACAAAATAAAAATTTTAATTTGAATTCAAAAAAAATCATCGTTTCAAATTACTTTCCCCATTTCAAATTAATTTTATTAATAAAATATCCAAAAAGAGAAAAAATATCTCAAAAAATAAAAAAATAAAAAATATCATAAAAAAATTGAAAAAAATTAAAAAAATTATAATTATAATTTTAAATTTTAAAAAAATTAAAAATTTTAATTCTGAGACATATAAGACACATGAGACTCTGTGTATCCATGTCCACAAAGCATAATATCTGATCACTTGAAATGATGTTTTCAAAAATAGACTTAAATATTAAAAAAATAAAAAAATATAAATTTTAAATTTTAAAAATAAAAAATAAAAAATAAAATTATAATTCTAAATTTTAAAAAAAATTAAATTTAATTAAAATAAATTTTAATTAAAAAAGAGAAAAAAATAAAAATTTTAATTTTAATTTAAATAAATTTTTTAAAAAAAAAATCAATCCGTATCATCTCCGTACCGACTTATAGCAGGCCAAACCACATCGCACTGAAGGGTTGGTAAAAGCACCATAATGTACCAGAGCCTTACCGACTTATACCGCCCATATCGCGCCGTACGTAGCTGTTCGTGCCCGTATCAGATCGAGATGTACCAGTGTGGTTCGATTCATCTCATTTATCAAAAAATCGACTTGAACTTTGCTGATTCCCCACCGACTTGTTTGATTTAGCTTATTTTTAGATATTTTAAAAATATAATTAAATTATCCGATATATTATTATTATTTGATTATAATTTTTATAATCTTTTAGCATAACTTTTTCTCCTCTAATATTCTGAGACATACGAGACTATATGTATCTATGTCCACAAAGCATAATATCCGATAACTTGAAATTAAATAATATAAAATAGAATCAATAATTAATAATATAAAATAAAATAAAAATATCAAGTGTACAAAAAATAGTACAATAAAAGTTTCAAAAATACTAAGTACAGGTCTAAAAAATACTAAGTCCCATAAGGACGTCGTGGTACCGTAGTCGCTTGGACCTTCTCAGGAAGGTCCTCAACGGCTGCTCCTGCTCCTGTATCTGCTGTGATGGCTCCTTCCCTATATCAGTGGAGGTCTACTAGTCATGCTGCTCAGGAATAACTGATACTATCGAATCATCTACGGACTGAGCGACCCCCTCAACCCTCTCATCTGGATACACGGATGGGCCTGAAAAGAAAGTGTTATACTCATGTGGTTAACTGGTACCCAATGATGTCATCTGGGGGATGTAGGAAGAAGAAGGTGCTGCCATCTGTGGATCAAAAAGTGTGGCATCTGTGTAGCGTGTAGTGATGAATCTGTGGAATATGCGGTGATGGCATATGTGGAACATATGGTGACGGCATATATCTCATATCTGGTGTATCGGCTACTCCATACTAAAGCGCACAGCTATATGGGTCAACACCAATCGCCACCAATGTTTCCGAATTTGTTCTCTCTATCTCACATAGTATCCGAATCTATTCGTCCTTATCAGTCGTAGATAAAGCACGACGAGCGTCCAATACAAGATCTGACATAGAATCAGTCTACATAATAAAAATAAAATTAGCAATATACTATAAAATATAAAAAAAAATATAACACAAACAACATAAACTATTTTTCAATTTTAATTATTAGAAGTAAAGACATTGATATAAAATATAATTTTTATGGTCTTACCAAAAGATGCACAGCAGAACTCTCACCCTCGTATCTGAAACTGCATATCGAGGCTGTCCAATGACTCGCACTGTAATGCAAAAAAATCAAACTATGTAGTCCTCGGTATATGAATGGCCTCTCAAAATGGGATCACCATGAAAATATGATCTCAACGTGCATCCCAAATATCGATGTACTCTACATGTCTGATACGCCAGTCAATATGAGCTCTCCCTCGTCGATTAATACGATGAAGTCTCTTGCTGGTATCAAACTGCTCTGGGATACCCTAAATCTGACCAAAATATCGCAGGACATGATCGGAAAGATGCCACTCTACACATCAAAATAAATAAGTGGGACTGTCTGTATTTTTAATATAGATTCGAAAGATTTTTAGATATAGTCAAGTACTTGTGAAGTCGGTGTGTGAGTCAAGATAGGATTGATCACTCCTGATTAACTTCAGAAAGAGAATGTCTCACGGTGTTTCAATTTAGCAAAACCTAGGCCTGGGTAATCCTCATGAGGAGTCACGAGATTTGCAAAATTTTAAGACACAATAGAGATGACTTGTATGAGTGTTGACACATACTCGAAGTTGTTTTGAGCATTATTGGTCAAAGGATGAATTATATGATAACCATGGATTAGGATTCTTAGAATGTTGCTTTGCATACATTCGACCTATCTGGACATCGGAAATTTTTGCTAGATAGTTACTTCGACTGATACAAAAATTGTTCCTATACTATCAGCTTAGGTTCAAACCTATAGGGTCACACACATAAGAGGTTGTAACCTAATCAAATGATTAATCAACGATTGAGAATCGTTCTAAGGTTAAACGATCAATGTGATTGATGTTTGACCTAATGCAAGTATTGCAGGAGGATCAATTAGCAATTGGATTGCTAATTGGCTCAATCTGATTGAGCAATTGGCTGAGATCAAGTCTAAATAAATTTGATTCAATTAGAATTGGTTTGGATTTAATTAATTTAGTCTAATTGGTTTATTGGATAAGCCAGTTGCAAGGGAGAACAAGTCCCTATTCGATTAGGACTTATATGCACCTAATTCCTAATTAAGTTAGGATTTAACTTAGAATTAAATAATTTAATCTGATTTAATTAGACTTCTAGTTGTACTAGGATCATCCTTAATTAAGTTGCAATTAATCTGGATTGGGTTCAAAGAGTTTGACCTAGTCTATATGAGAATCTTAGTTAGAATATGATTCCATCTTCTCCCTTGCGCCACCTAAGAAAGCCCATGCCCACATATTTATTTTTAGATATTTTTTATGTGAATTTATGTCTAAAAAAAGTAATCTCACACCACTTATTCTAGAGATTTGAATCAGATTTGATTTGGTTCATTATAGAAAGTGATTGGGTTTATTATAGAAAGTGGTTTGGGTTTATTTTCTTTTGAAAAAGTCTCTCTTCACAAGAACTCCTCTCCCCTCTCTTGCGCCAACTTTCTCCATGCCTACATTCTCTTTATGATGCCTCTTTTGTGCATGGTTTCCTGCTCTCCATGCAAAAATAAGAGAAGGGGCATCCAAGAGTTGGACGCCTCATAGTTTCTTTGTTTGACTAGGTCTTTTGACCTAGTCTACCTTATATAGTGGTGCCTCCTATATGATGATTTTAGGGAGGCAAAAATCTATGGTTTTTTCATAGAAAAAATAGAGAAGAAAGAGGATGGCATGGGTGTTTTGAGGTGTCAATTTTCTTGGAGGAGAGTCTTCTATCAAGACATCAAAAGTTGATGAGAGAAGAAGAAGAAAGAAGGTCTTCTCTTAAGGTTTCTTTCAGAACTCTTCTTCTCCATCAATCATGAGATTTTTTTATGAGAAAAATCAGATAATATAAGATCTGAAAGTTTGAGAAACATCTAGAGAAGAAGGTTTCTCATGTCCTAGCATAGAGATGTTCTCAGGATACCAATTGTTGATGTCCTGAAAGAGAAGAATTATCTTCTCTTAGGACCTTTTCTATTATATATTATTTCTGATTTTAGGGAGATCAAAGGGTTTGACTTCTCCCTCATTTCTCCTCATATTCTTCATCTCTTGAAATATCCAAGAGATCTAAAAAATATTTGTAGATTAACCATCCGGAGGGATCCGCAAGAAGCTAGCACTTTGAGCGGATCTTCGTTCGACGAACCTCCGATTTTGTTACAGCCTCGTGTGGATCACTTGTAGAGGTCGGATGTATGTGCGGCTCTAAAGGCAATAAAAAAAATTAATTGTGGAGTTCTCGATGCATGCGAAAGTAAGAGATCTGATCTCTTCTCTTACCTAGATGTGATTTAAGTTTTGGATCTAAAACTATTTTAGATCTAGGGTATTGATTTGATCAATACTAAAACTTTTATTTTCTGACTTATAAATGCAATATGATATGTTATAGGTCCTAGTTGTAGGATTTAGTAATTTGATTACATGTATTTGTATATTAAATTATTTAATTTACATATTCTGCTACGTTACATTTCAAAAATATTTTGAAATTCATGCATGAAATCCTGTACTTTTTTCATCAAATTACACTTAGAGATTTATTTTTTTGTTCTGCTGGGTTGCCACTACATGTTGCTAGATATCACTAGTGGATCGTGAGAACTCACTAAAATTATTTTTGAATCAACGATCTTTATTGAGGTGAGTTGAAATCATTTCAGTCCATCAAAAAGAGTTTTGATGATACTGTGATGGAGATCATGGTATGTCTCACTTTTTGGAAAAAATTCAGTACCAGGTAAAATGGTAATTTTAAAATTTTTTCAAAATTATGATTTTACAGTGAAAAAATATTAATTAATCTAATTAATTAACATGAATTTATCCTACACTAGATCTAAATATGATATTTAGCATGCATTCATTTAAATTTGAAATTCAAATTCGAACAGTAAACACTTTACTGTACTGTGTTCAGAACACAATACCTTTGTGCGGGTAGTAGATCGCCGCAATCTGATCATCGTCAGGAGAGTCTGATCATCGCGACACAGCCACATAGTGTGTCTGACCTCTGTGGATCGTCCACACGAAGCTCCCGTCTGATCAACTCCTCACGAGTGCTAGCTCATTGTAGAGCCCTTTTGACGATGGATGCTGATCGAACTCCTTCGATCAATGTCTGTCGATTCTTCGGATGCTCCAGATCATCAACAGACTGCTTGAGAGGATGTTGAAGATCTCCTGAGATTTTGTGGGCTCACAACACTGTAGCTCACTTTCTCACTTCCCGAACCCCAGGTTAAAACTCTAGGGAATTCATCGAAAATCTTGCACCCACTTTTCTTTCTTTTCTTTCTTTTTCTCTTGGAAGGATATAGACTTCCTTCTCACGCACAAGACTTCACACGCCCCAGAATTTTTCTCCAAAAACTTCTTCTTGCACGCCCCACTCTTTTCCTCCTTTTATAACAAGTCAAACGTCTTATCCAAAAGAAAGGATAAAGATGAGTAATTGCATATTTGAATTCAAATCAAAGTTTGAATTCAAATGGACACTGTTGGGTATAAAATACCCCCAGCCGAAGTTCGTGACAAGGGTGACCCTCCGGGGATCCAACCGACTTTCGACCTCTGACGACATCTCTTCAAACCTCCCAGGCGATCGAGCCTCCGCAACACTCCCAAGTTTTGCTGACGGATAAGCCCCCACCAGCGTCGACGGATTCTTCGCGACGGACGGACTCCACCCAAATTTCCATGATGATCGACCATCTTCTAGACTTCGCCCGGACTCCTACAGGAGCCGAACCTCGTCCCCAACTCCGGTTGCAGAAAGACTCTGCCCGGACTCCTATGGGAGCCGGATCTCGTCCCGACTTCGGCTGCAGGCAGACTTCGTCCAGACTCCTACGGGAGCCAGACTCCGCCCATGACTTCAATTACAGGTAGACTTCGTCTGGACTCCTACGGGAGTCGGACTTCGCCCCCAACTCCAATTGCAAGTAGACTTCGCCAGGACTCCTACGGGAGTCGGACCTCGTCCCCAACTTCGGCTGCAGGAAGACTCCGCCCGGACTCCTACGGGAGCCAGACCTCGTCCCCGACTCTGGCTGCAGGCAGACTTCATCCGGACTCCTACGGGAGCCGGACTCCGCCCACGACTTCAATTATAGGTAGACTTCGTCCGGACTCCTACGGGAGCCGGACTTCGCCCCAACTCCAATTGCAGGTAGACTTCGCCGGACTCCTACGGGAGCCGGACTTCGCCCCCAACTCCAATTGTAGGTAGACTTCGCCGGACTCCTACGGGAGCTGGACCTCATCCCCAACTCCGGCTGCAGGAAGACTCCGCTCGGACTCCTACGGGAGCCAGACCTCATCCCGACTCCGACTGCAGGCAGACTTCGTCCGGACTCCTACGGAGCCGGACTCCGCCCATGACTTCAATCACAGGTAGGCTTCATCCAGACTCCTACGGGAGCCAAACTTCACCCCCAACTTCAATTGCAGGTAGGCCTCGTCCGGACTCCTATGGGAGCCGGACCTCATCCCCAACTCCGGCTGCAGGCAGACTTCGTCCGGACTCCTACGGGAGCCGGACTCCGTCCATGACTTCAATCACAGGTAGGCTTCGTTCGGACTCCTACGGGAGCCAGACTTCACCCCCAACTTCAATTGCAGGTAGGCCTCGTCCGGACTCCTACGGGAGCCAGACCTTGTCCCCAACTCCGGCTGCAGGCAAACTTCGTCCGGACTCCTACAGGAGCTGGACTCCGCCCACGACTTCAATCACAGGTAGGCTTCGTCTGGACTCCTATGGGAACCGAACTTCGCCCCCAACTCCAATTGCAGGTAGACTTCGCCCGGACTCCTACGGGAGCCGAACCTCGTCCCCAACTCCGGCTGCAAGAAGACTCCGCCCGGACTCCTACGGGAGCCGGACCTCGTCCCCGACTCCGGCTGCAGGCAGACTTCGTCCGGACTCCACCCACGACTTCAATCACAGGTAGGCTTCATCCGGACTCCTACGGGAGCCAGACTTCACCCCCAACTTCAATTGCAGGTAAGCCTCGTCCAGACTCCTATGGGAGCCAGACCTCATCCCCAACTCCGGCTGCAGGAAGACTCCGCCCGGACTCCTACGAGAGCCGGACCTCGTCCCTGACTCCGGCTGCAGGCAGACCTCGTCTGGACTCTTACGAGAGCCGGACTCCATCCACGACTTCACCTGCAGGTAGACTTCATCCGAACTCCTACGGGAGCCGGACTCCACCCACGACTTCAATCACAGGTAGGCTTCATCCGGACTCCTAAGGGAGCCGGACTTCGCCCCCCGACTTCAATTGCAGGTAGACTTCGTCCGGACTCCTGCGGGAGCCGGACTTCATCCCTGACTTCGACTGTAGGAAGACTTCATCCGGACTCCTACGAGAGTCAGACTTCGAGCTCCTGTTGCAAGCGACCCACTCCGAGTTACCGCTGCAAACAAGCTACTTCAAGTTCCTACCACGAGCGGCCTTGGTCGAGACTCCTCGACAAATGATCCCCATCCGAGCTTCTATGGAGATCGGACTCCAACCGAACTTCGGCCGACAGGTCTGGACCCCTGGCAGGCCGCAGTAACGGCCACGACTCTGCTCCACTTCCTACGACAGATTTCGTGTAGCTCCATCACTCCCTGGCAGGCCGCAGTAACGGCCACGACTCTGCTCCACTTCCTGCGATGGATTCCACGTGGCTCCATCACTCCCTGACAGACCACAATAATGGCCACGATCCTGCTCCACTTCCTGCGACGGATACCGCACAGATCCTCCATCCTCTGGCAAGTTGCGACAACGGACGTCGCTCCACTCCCCACAACAAACTCCACGTGGCATGTCCCGGTAATAGCCACGATTCCACTCCACTACTCTTCGCAACAAACTCCTCCTGACCCCGGGCAGTCCACTGCCAGACGGTTACAAACGTCTCTATCAGTCTGTTGCCCCCTCCGCCTATAAAAAGGGGATCCCAAATACGTTATTCTCTAAGCTCTCATTTCTTACCTAAAAACTCTACTAAAATTTTCGTTCGAGCACTCCATTCTTGTTGAGGCAGAGAACTGACTTGAGCGTCGGAGGATCTTGCCGGAGCAACCCCACCTCCGGTTTAGACTTCTTTTGCAGGTCCCGACGGCGACCGTGACTCCCTTGACTTCAGCTTCTCCGACGCAGGTGGATTTTTGCACCAACAGGATTGACGCTAGAGGAAGGGCGGCGTGAACCTTCACAGTACCCTTGTTCTTAAAGGAGCGCTCAACGGGACTGCCTCCGGTCATCTTCTCCGACATCCACTCCTCCTTCCCCACTAGGTCTTTGCCCGATGCCTCCCCGCAAAGCATCCACGCGATGATCCATGGCCTCCATGGCCAGATCTCAGGCTCTGGCCTCACCTCCAGTTTTCCAGCCTCCTCCTCCTCTTCTGGCAATGGCGGTTGGCTCAGAGCAATTTGACCTACTGGTGCAGCAGGTCAGAGGCCTCACTGAAGCTGTGCAGGCCATGCAACAGCAGCAGCAGCCGCAGGCATCAGTGCGACTGGAAAGAGCATCATCGGAACCCCAAAATCCGATGGTGGGATGGGCCACTTGGGCCAGCCGCCCCGTCTTTCCCAGAAAGATGAATCCAAGGATGGAGAGCCCTCAATCTGACCATGATTCCACCCCTGGAAGATCTCTACCTCCATTCTGCCAGAAGACCCTCAAGACCCGCAGTCGAGAGGATTTTCTGGACCGGAGGCTCTAGGAGATGAACAGACGGATCGAAGAGCTCCACCACACTCCCCCCACTTATGGTGAGGATATTTGCACTGACCCTCCCTTTTCTCAAATAATCATGCAGGAATCGATCCCGCCGAACTTCAAACTCCCTCAATTCGAAAGCTACGATGGGACTTCGGATCCGGTTGACCACCTGGAGGCCTTCCGGACAATGATGCTGCTCATGGCGCACCCGACGCCATTCTATGACGAGCCTTCCCATCCACCTTGAAGGGAGCGGTGAGAAACTGGTACTCGATGCTGAAGTCGGGTACCATCTTTTCCTTTGATCAGATGAGCCACCAATTTGTGGCCCATTTTGTTAGCAGCCGGCATCCCCGGAAGGGTTCGGAGTCCCTCATCAACATCAAGCAGAGGGAGGGGGAGTCCATTCGGGCCTACATCAACCGTTTCAATGTCGCCGCGCTAGAGGTCTGGAATTTGGACCAATCGGTAGCGATGGCCGCCCTGAAAGAAGGCCTTCAGAAGAATGACCTTTTATTCTCCCTAGAAAGAAGTACCCTAGGGATTTTGCTGACATGTTGGCTCGGGCCGAAGGGTATGCCGAGCGGAAGAAGCCTTCAAAATGAAAGACGAGGAGACCGGAGAGAGCGGCAAGCGGGAGACCCGAATAAGCCCGCAGTCGAAAAAGGACGAGAGAAGCTCGGCCATATTCTCGAACTCCTCCCAGGCACAAGCACGTCCAGACTCCTCCTCGAGCAGCAGGCAGGGGAGCCGGATCGTCGGGCTCGACGGGGTTCTCCCCAGGAAGATTCCGCAACTATGCCCCCTGAACACATCGAAAACCCAGGTGCTGATGGAGGTCAGAGAGCAGCTCCTTAGGCCAGAGAGGATGCGCACGCACCTCAAAAGTACAATCCGAACAAGTTCTGCCTCTACCATCGTGACACGACCATGACATGGAGAAATGCATCCAGCTCTGAGACGAGATCGAGGAGCTCATCCGATGAGGTCGGCTCGACAGATTCATTCGACGCTGGCCTGAGGGTAGAGAAGATCGGCCAAGGGCCCTGCCGCAGCCTGAGCCGCCAAGGAGGGAAGAGTAGCTCGGAGATTGACCTCCAATCGGGATCATCAACTCCGTCTCGGAGGACCTCGACAGGAAGCAGACCTTCCACAGCACTAGGATTTGAAAACTTGTAAATGTACAACGAACGACTCTATTTCAAATCAAGATTCCTTTCAGATCCGCACATCTTTTCCTTTTGGTACGAACTTGTAACGACAGGGGACGACCCCTTCGGACAACAAAAACAAACCCTAATGTGGCAAAGTCGAAGGCCCGTTCTCCTTAGACGGATGGGGGAGAGGCCAAACACGCCCATATGCACCCCACAGCATGTTAGGGACAGGAGAGAACCTCGCCCTAACATGAGCAAAGTCGAAGGCCCGGTTCCTCTTAGACGATGGAGGGAGAGGCCAAACAGCGCCATATGCACCCCCACAGCCATGTTAGGGACAGGAGGAGAACCTCGCCCTAACATGAGCAAAGTCGAAGGCCCGATTCCTCTTAGATCGGATGGGGGAGAGGCCAAACATGCCCATATGCGCCCCCACAGCCATGTTAGGGACAGGAGGAGAACCTCGCCCTAACATGAGCAAAGTCGAAGGCCTGGTTCCTCTTAGATCGGATGGGGGAGAGGCCAAACAGCACCCATATGCACCCCCACAGTCATGTTAGGGACAGGAGGAGAACCTCACCCTAACATGAGTAAAGTCGAAGGCCTGATTCCTCTTAGACCGGATGGGAGAGAGGCCAAACAGCGCCATATACCCCCCACAGCCATGTTAGGACAGAGGAGAACTCGCCCTAACATGAGCAAAGTGAAGGCCCGATTTCTCTTAGATCGGATGGGGGGAGAGGCCAAACAGCTCCACATGTGCCCCCACAGCCCATTAGGAACAGAAGGAGAATCTCATCCTAACTGAGCTGAAACCGACCACATCAGAAATAGGAGAAGAACCTCGTTGCGACACCGACTAAGGTCCGACCGTTCGAGACCCGACAAGAAAAGAAAACTTTTGCGACGACCCCTCTACGCCACCATGACCCCTACCCCAACAAAAAATGGAGGTCGAACTACATTAAAAGCACAAAGGACCTCGTCTCTATGAAGAGGGAGGAAGAGAAAGTAAGATCTACGGTCGCAAACGAAAGGCAAACCGACACGGCGATAACCAAAACCTCCAAGCGCATCGACGCCGAACCAGAAACTCGGCAATGATGACCTAATGCACAGATGAATGAGGAATCCTCAACAACATCGACATCATGCGGGACAAAAATGAAAGAAGTCCGGCACACGATAGTTCAATGCGACATACGGGTAAGATAGCAAAGACCTTTTCATTTCATTAGTAGAACATGCGTTACAGAGCCTGGAAGCCCGAAGAAGAAAAAACAACAAAAACAACAACGACAGCGACAGCGACAACGGTGACGACAAACAGACAAGTGACGAAAGAAGACACTTAGAGAAACGAAGGGCAAAAAGAGCCCTAAAGGGGCCGACTTTCTCCGACCTCGAACTTTCGGCTACGACCCTCGCCAGAGAGTGCCTTAAACTTTCGACTTTTGCTTCCAATTCCCTCTCTCTCATTAGTATCTTCATGTATCTTCGGTGAAATCGCTGGCTTTTATTCTCCACCTCTCGACGCCTTTTTCTCAGAACCTCGGATTCTGCCTCTGCATCCTGACGGCCTGCTGCTCGCATACTAGCTGGATCTTCAATTGCTGCAGCTCGGCCTTCCCCTCCCAAGGGTTACAGATAGCTCTTTATGGTTCTTCTCAGGGATTGGAGTTCGCTGGAATCCAGAGGGGAGCAAGCTGAGCCCCTCCAGCTAGCTGCCTCTGAAGGCGGGCAACTCATCGATCGCCATCCTGAGCTTCCCCCTATATTCATCCACCTGCCTGCACAGCGCCCGATATGCATCATAACTCACCTCGGCATCTCGGAGCTGCTGCTGAAGGTCGGAGACCTTCTTTGACCATTCCCGATCGCTGTCGGCCCGAGTAGGAAGCCGGGATGAGCTTCCTTCCAGCTGGCAAATCTCTCCCATGCAGCCGATAGCTCCACTCTGAGAGAACTGATCTTGGCAGCTTGAGCCCAAGATCGGTCGCTAGCGCATTTTTTGTGTTCCTTGAGCTCCTTCTCGAAGTCCACTTTTCTCCGCTGTACTCCATGATCCCTTCACGTGGAGGTTTCGAAGGCGGGTGGCCTCCGTGGTGGCTTCAGAGTGGCTCTCCCTCAACCTGCGAAGTTTGCCATCCATCTTCTTGACCTTTTTGTCAAACAATGAACTTTCTTTTCAGACGTTGGATCATGGACTTCAGCAAATTCACTGTGGCAGGGGAAGCACTTCGGCAGGCCACTGGGAGGCAAAAGCGTCAAGGCGCATCCCATTGCAAAAGAAAAAAAGAGAGGGGGAGTAGAGTGGAGAAGCCCTCCAAAAGGAGAAACCCATTTTATTGAATAAATATTTCTTAAGGACAAGAGGGGAAAGAAAAAAAATTAATAAAGGAAAAATACAAGGTCAGAGGTCTCAGACCTCTAAGGTAGGGGTTGGAGAGCTCGATGTTCCGAAAGGGGAGCTGCGGTGGCAGTAGTAGTGGGAGAGGGACCGGCTTCATCTTCAGACGCCTCGTCCAGGAAGCTGAGGTCGAGCTCGGAAATTTCTGAACTACCTTCTCCTGGCAGAGCTTGAATCCTTTGATGAAGGCCTCTTGACCGAACTTAACGTTCAGGTCCCTCATCTCTGCAGAGGCCTTGAACTCCTCCATCGTCAGAACCCTGGCCTCCGAGATCAGGACCGGGATCTGCTCCGCCAAATTGGCGACCTCAGCCTCCCCTTCCTCGCCGTCTCCTCCGAGGTCTGCTTCTCTTGCTCCAGGGCCTGCTTTCTTTCTCCAGGGCCTCTTGGAGGTTGGCTACCTCAGCAACCTTTTCTTGGAGGCGGGCGACTTCGGTCCAACGACGCTCCTTCGTCTGGATGGCATCCCTTCTCGTCCGGTTCGTCACCTCGATGTTGGCGAGGAGCTGGTGCCCGATCTGCAAGGGTGGCCAGGAGGTCAGAATAAGAGTTGGAGAATTAATTAAACAAAGGTGCGAAAGGAAGGAGGGAGGTGAATCTGTTTACCTCGAGAAAGGACCCTAGGGAGTCCCAAACCGCTGTTCGGGATCGGCGTGATCAATCCTCTGGATGACCTCGGGCAGGATGCAGCCGTCAATCAGCCACTTTATCAAGTCCCTATCATTGAAGGGATTCTCCCCCGGCTCTTCTTCAGAACCGTGGGACTCTTCGATGGCGGCTCGACGGCTGCTCGCCCTGCGGGCCACCGACTTTCTTCTCCTCCCCCTCTCGACCCCGGGCGCCTCCGTGGAATGGACCCCCGAAATGGGAACTTAGTGGGGGACTCCTGGAAGAAGCCAGGGAGCCGGAGGTTCGGCGTCCGAAAAAACTTCGACTGCGAAGGCCACCTGGGCAGGCATGGCGAGCTCATCTCCTCTGTTCTGGCCTTCTTCGCCGATCCGGAGGCCGCGGTGCCTTTTCTTTTGTGGGCCTTGAGATCCCTGGCGAGCATCCGTGCTGCTTCAGCGTCTATCCCTAAAAAAAAAAAAAGAAGAGAGAAAGAAGAAAAATTAGTGATAGGGTAAAAAAGGAAGAAGTGGCACGTAAAAAAAAAAAAGAAAGAGAAAGGAAAGATGGGATACTCGCAGGATCTAGGGGACTCAGGCCGATGTTAACAAAACTGCTCCTTCAAAAGGTTGGAAAGGGAAGGAGTTGAATAACAAGAAGCCTCCGGGCGGCTTGAAGGTCGTCATCCCCAGGCTAGGACCGCGGACAGAGTCCCTTAGGGAGCCCCAAGGGGCAATCCCAGCCTCAAGGTCGGGCAATGACGAAGAGGTACTTTTTCCTTCCAGTTATAGATTAAAGAGGGAGCACCTTTCAGCAACCCCTTCTTGCCAAACTGGGGGAGAAATACCACCAGTCCTTTGTC
>NC_026001.2:45161201-45259056 GCF_000442705.2 Elaeis guineensis | reverse complement strand
TTCTTAAAGGAGCGCTCAACGGGACCGCCTCCGTCATCTTTTCCGACATCCACTCCTCCTTCCCCACTAGGTCTTTGCCCGATGCCTCCCCGCAAAGCATCCACGCGACGATCCACGGCCTCCGGCCAGATCTCAGGCTCCGGCCTCACCTCCAGTTTCCAGCCTCCTCCTCCTCCTCCGGCAATGGCGGTTGGCGGAGCAATTCGACCTACTGGTGCAGCAGGTCAGAGGCCTCACTGAAGCTGTGCAGGCCATGCAACAGCAGCAGCAGCCAGGCATCAGTGCGACTGGAAAGAGCATCACCGGAACCCAAAATCCGATGGTGGGATGGGCCACTTGGGCCAGCCGCCCCGTCTTTCCGGAAAGATGAATCCAAGGGTGGAGAGCCCTCAATCAGACCACGATTCCACCCCTGGAAGATCTCTACCTCCATTCTGCCAGAAGACCCTCGAGACCCGCAGTCGAGAGGATTTCTGGACCGGAGGCTCCAGGAGATGAACAGGCGGATCGAAGAGCTCCCCACGCTCCCCCGCTTATGGTGAGGATATTTGTACTGACCCTCCCTTTTCTCAAATGATCATGCAGGAACCGATCCCGCCGAACTTCAAACTCCCTCAATTGAAAGCTACGACGGGACTTCAGACCCGGTTGAACCTGGAGGCCTTCCGGACAATGATGCTGCTTCATGGCACCCGACGCCATCTATGTCGAGCCTTCCCATCCACCTTGAAGGGAGCGGAGAAACTGGTACTCGATGCTGAAGTCGGGTACCATTTTTCTTTGATCAGATGAGCCACCATTTGTGGCCATTTTGTTAGCAGCGGCATCCCGGAAGGGTTCGAGTCCCTCATCAACATCAAGCAGAGGGAGGGGAGTCCATTCGGGCCTACATCAACCGTTTCAATGTCGCCGCGCTGGAGGTCCGGAACTTGGACCAGTCGGTAGCGATGGCCGCTCTGAAGGGCGGCCTTCAGAAGAACGACCTTTTGTTCTCCCTGGAAAGAAGTACCCAGGATTTTGCTGACCTGTTGGCTCGGGCCGAAGGGTACGCCGAGCGGAAGAAGCCTTAAAATGAAGGATGAGGAGACCGCGAGAGAGCGGCAGGCGGGAGACTCGAGTAAGCCCGCAGTCGAAAAAGGGCCGAGAGAAGCTCGGCCACGTTCTCGAACTCCTCCCGGGCACAAGCGTCCAGACTCCTCCTCGGCATGCAGGCAGGGAAGCCCGGATCGTCGGGCTGGGGTTCTCCCCAGGAAGATTCGCAACTATGCCCCCCTCAACGCATCGAAAACCCAGGTGCTGATGGAGGTCAGAGAGCAGCTCCCTAGGCCAGAGAGGATGCGCACGCACCCCGGAAGCACAATCCGAACAAGTTCTGCCTCTACCATCGTGACCACGGCCACGACACGGAGGAATGCATCCAGCTCGAGATGAGATCGAGGAGCTCATCCGATGAGGTCGGCTCGACAGATTCATTCGACGGCCTGAGGGTAGAGAAGATCGGCCAAGGGCCCTGCCGCAGCCTGAGCCGCCAAGGAGGGAAGAGCAGCCCGGAGATCGGCCTCCAATCGGGATCATCAACTCCGTCTCTGGAGGACCTCGCAGGAAGCAGACCTTCCACAGCACTAGGATTTGAAAACTTGTAAATGTACAACGAACGACTCTATTTCAAATCAAATTCCTTTCAGATCTGCACATCTTTTCCTTTTGGTACGGACTTGTAACGACAGGGGACGACCCCTTCGGACAAAAAAACAAACCCTAATGTGGGCAAAGTCGAAGGCCCGTTCCCTTAGATCGGATGGGGGAGAGGCCAAACGCCCATATGCCCCACAGCCATGTTAGGGACAGGAGGAGAACCTCGCCCTAACATGAGCAAAGTCGAAGGCCCGGTTCCTCTTAGACCGGATGGGGGGAGAGGCCAAACAGCGCCATATGCCCCCACAGCCATGTTAGGGACAGGAGGAGAACCTCGCCCTAACATGAGCAAAGTCGAAGGCCCGGTTCCTCTTAGATCGGATGGGGGGAGAGGCCAAACAGTGCCCATATGCGCCCCCACAGCCATGTTAGGGACAGGAGGAGAACCTCGCCCTAACATGAGCAAAGTCGAAGGCCCGGTTCCTCTTAGATCGGATGGGGGAGAGGCCAAACAGCCCCATATGCCCCCACAGCCATGTTAGGGACAGGAGGAGAACCTCGCCCTAACATGAGCAAAGTCGAAGGCCCGTTCCTCTTAGATCGGATGGGGAGAGAGGCCAAACAGCGCCCATATGCCCCCACAGCCATGTTAGGGACAGGAGGAGAACCTCGCCCTAACATGAGCAAAGTCGAAGGCCCGTTACACTCAGATCGATGGGAGGAGAGGCCATACAGCCCATATGTGCCCCCACAGCCCGTTAGGAACAGAAGGAGAACCTCGTCCTAACCTGAGCTGAAACCGACCACATCAGAAATAGGGAAGAACCTCGTCGACGCCGACTAAGGTCCGACCGTTCGAGACCCGACAAGAAAAAGAAAACTTTCGCGACGACCCCTCTACGCCACCACGACCCCTACCCAACAAAAAATGGAGGTCGAACTACATTAAAAGCACAAAGGACCTCGTCTCTATGAAGAGGGAGGAAGAGAAAGTAAGATCTACGGTCGCAAACGAAAGGCAAACCGACACGGCGATAACCATAAACCTCCAAGCAGCATCGACGCCGAACCAGAAACTCGGCAATGATGACCTAATGCACAGAGTGAATGAGGAATCCTCGAACAACATCGACATCATGCGGGACAAAAATGAAAGAAGTCCGGCACACGATAGTTCAATGCGACATACGGGTAAGATAGCAAAGACCTTTTCATTTCATTAGTAGAACATGCGTTACAGAGCCTGGAAGCCCGAAGAAGAAAAAATAACAAAAACAACAACGACAGCGACAGCGACAACGGTGACGACAAACAGACAAGTGACGAAAGAAGACACTTAGAGAAACGAAGGGCAAAAAGAGCCCTAAGGGGGCCCGACTTTCTCCGACCTCGAACTTTCGGCTACGACCCTCGCCAGAGAGCGCCTTAAACTTTCGACTTTTGCTTCCAATTCCCTCTCTCTCATTAGTATCTTCATGTATCTTCGGTGAAATCGCTGGCTTTTATTCTCCGCCTCTCGACGTCTTTTTCTCAGGACCTCGGATTCTACCTCTGCATCTTTGACGGCCTGCTGCTCGGCATACTAGCTGGATCTTCAATGCTGCAGCTCGGCCTTCCCCTCCTCAAGGGTTACAGATAGCTCTTCTATGGTTCTTCTCAGGGATTGGAGTTTCGCTGGAATCCAGAGCGGGAGCAAGCTGAGCCCCTCCAGCTAGCTGCCTCTGAAGGCGGGCAACCTCATCGGTCGCCATCCTGAGCTTCCCCCTGTATTCATCCACCTGCCTGCATCAGTCAGCCCGGTATGCATCATAACTCACCTCGGCATCCCGGAGCTGCTGCTGAAGGTCGGAGACCTTCTTTGACCATTCTCGATCGCTGTCGGCCCAAGTAGGAAGCCGGGATGAGCTTCCTTCCAGCTGGCAAATCCTCTCCCATGCAGCCGACAGCTCCACTCTGAGGAGAACTGATCTTGGCAGCTTGAGCCCAAGATCGGTCGCTAGCGCATTTTTTGTGTTCCTTGAGCTCCTTCTCGAAGTCCACTTTTCTCCGACTGTACTCCATGATCCCCTTCACGTGGAGGTTCGAAGGCGGGTGGCCTCCGTGGTGGCTTCAGAGTGGCTCTCCCTCAACCTGCGAAGTTCGCCATCCATCTTCTTCGACCTTTTTGTCAAACAATGAACTTTCTTCTTCAGACGTTGGATCATGGACTTCAGCGAAATTCTCTGTGGCAGGGGAAGCACTTCGGCAGGGACACTGCCACTGGGAGGCAAAAGCGTCAAGGCGCATCCCATTGCAAAAGAAAAAAAAGAGAGGGGGAGTAGAGTGGAGAAGCCCTCCAAAAGGAGAAACCCGATTTTATTGAATAAATATTTCTTAAGGACAAGAGGGGAAAGAAAAAAAATTACAATAAAGGAAAAATACAAGGTCAGAGGTCTCAGACCTCTGAGGTAGGGGTTGGAGAGCTCGATGTTCCCGGAAGGGGAGCTGCGGTGGCAGTAGTAGTGGGAGAGGGACCGGCTTCATCTTCAGACACCTCGTCCAGGAAGATGAGGTCGAGCTCGAGAAATTTCTGAACTACCTTCTCCTGGCAGAGCTTGAATCCTTTGATGAAGGCCTCTTGGCCGAACTTAATGTTTAGGTCCCTCATCTCTGCAGAGGCCTTGAACTCCTCCATCGCCAGAACCCTGGCCTCCGAGATCAGGACCGGGATCTGCTCCGCCAAATTGGCGACCTCAGCCTCCGCCTTCCTCGCCGTCTCCTCCGAGGTCTGCTTCTCTTGCTCTAGGGCCTGCTTTTCTTTCTCCAGGGCCTCTTGGAGGTTGGCTACCTCAGCAACCTTTTCTTGGAGGCAGACGACTTCGGTCCAACGACGCTCCTTCGTCTGGATGGCATCCCTTCTCGCCCGGTTCGTCACCTCGATGTTGGCGAGGAGCTGGTGCCCGATCTGCAAGGGCGGCCAGGAGGTCAGAATAAGAGTTGGAGAATTAATTAAACAAAGGTGCGAAAGGAAGGAGGGAGGTGAATCTGTTTACTTTGAGAAAGGACCCTAGGGAGTCCCAAACTCGCTGTTCGGGATCGGTGCGATCAATCCTCTAGATGACCTCGGGCAGGATGCAGCCGTCAATCAGCCGCTTTATCAAGTCCCTATCATTGAAGGAATTCTCCCCCGGCTCTTCTTCAGAACCGTGGGACTCTTCGATGGCGGCTCGACGGCTACTCACCCTGCGGGCCACCGACTTTCTTCTCCTCCCCCTCTCGACCCCGGGCGCCTCCATGGAATGGACCCCCGAAACAGGAACCTTAGTGGGGGGACTCCTGGAAGAAGCCCGGGGAGCCGGAGGTTCGGCGTCCGAAAAAGCTTTGACTGCGAAGGCCGCCTGGGCAGGCATGGCCGAGCTCGTCTCCTCTGTTCTGGCCTTCTTCGCCGATCCGGAGGCCGCGGTGCCTTTTCTTTTGTGGGCCTTGAGACCCCTGGCGAGCATCCATGCTGCTTCAGCGTCCATCCCTAAAAAAAAAAAAAAAAAGAGAGAAAAAAGAAGAAAAATTAGTGACAGGGTAAAAAAAGAAGAAGTGGCGCGTAAAAAAATAAAAAAAAAAAAGAAAGAGGAAAGGAAAGATGGGATACTCGTAGGATTTAGGGGACTCAGGCCGATGTTGAACAAAAACTGCTCCTTCAAAAGGTTGGGAAGGGAAGGAGCCGAATAACCAAGAAGCCTCCGGGCGGCTTGAAGGTCGTCATCCCCCAGGCTAGGAGCCCGGCGGACAGAGTCCCTTAGGGAGCCCCAAGGGGGCAATCCCAGCCTCAAGGTCGGGCAATGGATGAAGAGGTACTTCCCCTTCCAGTTATAGATTAAAGAGGGAGCACCTTTCAGCAACCCCTTCTTGCCAAACTGAGGGGAGAAATACCACCAGTCCTTTGTCGAGGGGTGACGCTTGAAGGTGTAAAAGTGCCTAAACAAAGAAAGAGATGGCTGAACTTCGACTACGTGGCAAAGGAAGAGGAACCCTTTCAAAAACCTAAAAGAATTCGGTGCCACTGAAGCTAAAGAAATATCTAAGAAATGGAAGAGGGCGACAACGAAAGGCAGAAGCGGAAGCTGGAGTCTGGCACGGAAGGCCTCCTGATACAGGCAGAAGCGGCCAGGCGGGGGGGTGCTAGCCTGATCGGCGGGACCAAGGAGCTCCAGATCATACTCCGGAGGAACTCCATACTGAATCCTTATCAGTAGGAGTTCATCCGGAGACAGAGAACAGGGAATGGCACCCGGCGCAAAAACTGGGTGAGGCCCAGCCTCGATGTGGGTTCGTCTACAATGTGGGGGTCCTGGGGGGCTAACGCGGACGAACTCCCGGAACCACTAGAGGCGGAGGTGCCGGGAGATATTTCAAACGAAGACCCTAAAGATCCCGAAGAAATCAGGTGGGACAAGGGGCGAGGGGTTGCGGGAGACAAAACCAGAGGAATGCGGCAGAAGAAAGATGGAGGAGAAAAGGCCCCTAAATGGCAAGAAGAAAAACGAAGGTTCCGGGACTAACCTAGATCGCTCTGAAGGATGCGGAGGGGCGAGGACAGGGATGACTCGAAGAACGCTTGGGGCCAAGGCGAATGCCAAAGGGGGTCAGAGCTTTTGGAGAGAAGGCAGACACCAACAGAACTTTCAAGCGGAATGAGGCCTCTAAAGGCGAAAAGGTGGGTTTAAATAGACCCTGGGATTCGGCACTATAATGATCGCGGATCTTCCCAGGCCGACCCACGCTCACCACGTGTCCCACTCACCATGGTAGGCGGCTAAAAGTGGCTGACAGCTGACAGAGCCATTACTGCATCGTACTTGGGCCAACGTACCAGCAAAAATTTTGAAAGGTCCCTTCGAATCACCCCGATTCGAAAAGACTCCAGCAAGCACGCATTTAATGCCAAAATATTTGGGGGCGATCGTACACAGGATTCAAGGAGACAACTTCGGCTGCGAAAATTTCTCTGTACTTCATTCGAAATTCGAACTCGAAAGTAGGAAAACTGGTGTTAGGTATAAAATATCCCCCAGCCGAAGTTCGTGACAAGAGTGACCCTCCAGGGATCCAACCGACTTCCGACCTCCGACGATGTCTCTTTAAACCTCCCGGGCGGCCGAGCCTCCGCAACACTCCCAAGTTTTGCTGACGGATAAGCCCCCACCAGCGTCGACTGAATTCTTCGCGACGGACGGACTCCACCCAAATTTTCACGATGATCGACCATCTTCTAGACTTTGCCCGGACCTCGTCCCCAACTCCGGTTGCAGGAAGACTCTACCCGGACTCCTACGGGAGCCGGACCTCGTCCCTGACTCCGGCTGCAGGCAGACTTCGTCTGGACTCCTACTGGAGCCGGACTGCACCCACGACTTCAATTACAGGTAGACTTCGTCCGGACTCCTATGGGAGCTGGACTTCGCCCCCAACTTCAATTGCAGGTAGACTTCGCCCGGACTCCTACAGGAGCCGGACCTCGTCCCCAACTTCGGCTGCAGGAAGACTCCGCCCGGACTTCTACAGGAGCCGGACCTCATCCCCGACTCCGGCTGCAGGCAGACTTCGTCCGGACTCCTACGGGAGCCGGACTCCGCCCATGACTTCAATTACAGGTAGACTTCATCCGGACTCCTACGGGAGCCGGACTTCGCCCCCAACTCCAATTGCAGGTAGACTTCGCCCGGACTCCTATGGGAGCTGGACTTCGCCCCCAACTCCAATTGCAGGTAGACTTCACCCGGACTCCTATGGGAGCCGGACCTCGTCCCCAACTTCGACTGCAGGAAGACTCCGCCCGGACTCCTACGAGAGCCGGACCTCATCCCCGACTCTGGCTGTAGGCAGACTTCGTCCGGACTCCTACAGGAGCCAGACTCCGCCACGACTTCAATCACAGGTAGGCTTCGTCCGGACTCCTACGGGAGCCAGATTTCACCCCTAACTTCAATTGCAGGTAGGCCTCATCCGGACTCCTACGAGAGCCGGACCTCATCCCCAACTCCGGCTGCAGGCAGACTTCGTCCGGACTCCTATGGGAGCTGGACTCCACCCATGACTTCAATCACAGGTAGGCTTCGTTCGGACTCCTACGGGAGCCAGACTTCACCCCCAACTTCAATTGCAGGTAGGCCTCGTCCAGACTCCTACGGAAGTCGGACCTCATCCCCAACTCCGACTGCAGGCAGACTTCATCCGGACTCCTACGGGAGTCGGACTCTGCCCACGACTTCAATCATAGGTTGGCTTCGTCCGGACTCCTATAGGAGCCAGACTTCGCCTCCAACTCCAATTGCTGGTAGACTTCGCCCGGACTCCTACGGGAGCCGGACCTCGTCCCAAACTCTAGCTGCAGGAAGACCCACCCAGACTCCTACGGGAGCTGGACCTCGTCCCCGACTTCGGCTGCAGGCAGACTTCGTCCGGACTCCTACGGGAGCCGGACTCCGCCCATGACTTCAAACATAGGTAGGCTTCGTCCGGACTCCTACGGGAGCCAGACTTCACCCCCAACTTCAATTGCAGGTAGGCCTCGTCCGGACTCCTACGGGAGCCGGACCTCGTCCCCAAGTCCGACTGTAGGAAGACTCCGCTCGGACTCCTACAGGAGCCGGACCTCATCCTCGACTCCGGCTGCAAGCAGACCTCATCCAGACTCCTACGAGAGTCAGACTCCATCCACGACTTCACCTGCAAGTAGACTTCGTCCGGACTCCTACGGGAGCCGGACTCCGCCCATGACTTCAATCACAGGTAGGCTTCGTCCGGACTCCTACGGGAGCCGGACTTCGCCCCTCGACTTCAATTACAGGTAGACTTCGTCTGGACTCCTGCGGGAGTCGGACTTCATCCCCGACTTCGACTGCAGGAAGACTTCATCCGGACTCCTACGGGAGTCAGACTTCGAGCTCCTGTTGCAAGCGACCCACTCCGAGTTACCGCTGCAAACAAGCTACTTCAAGTTCCTACCACGAGCGGCCTTGGTCGAGACTCCTCGATAAATGATTTCTGTCCGGGCTTCTACGGAGATCGGACTCCAACCAAACTTTGTCCGACAGGCCTGGACCCCCTGGCAGGCCGCAGTAACGGCCACGACTCTGCTCCACTTCCTGCGACAGATTTCGCACGGCTCCATCACTCCCGGGTAGGCCGCAGTAACGGCCACGACTCTGCTCTACTTTCTGCGATGGATTCTGCGCGACTCCATCACTCCCTGGCAGACCACAATAATGGCCACGATCCTGCTCCACTTTCTGTGATGGATACCGCACGGATCCTCCATCCTCTGGCAAGTCGCGACAATGGACGCCGCTCCACTCCCCGCAACAGACTCCATGTGGCATGTCCCGATGTAGCCATGATTCTACTCCACTACTCTTCGCAACAAACTCCTCCTGACTCCGGGTAGCCCACTGCCAGACGGTTACAAACGTCGCTATCAGTCTGTTGCCTCCTCCGCCTATAAAAAGGAGACCCCAGATATGTTATTCTCTAAGCTCTCATTTCTTACCAAAAAACTTTACTAAAATTTTCGTTTGAGCACTCCATTCTTGTTGAGATAGAGAACTGATTTGAGCATCGGAGGGTCTTGCCGGAGCAACCCCACCTCCGGTTTAGACTTCTTTTGCAGGTCCCGACGGCGACCGCGACTCCCTCGACTCCAGCTTCTCCGATGCAGGTGAATTTTTACACCAACAGACACCAACTCATCCCTTATCTACCAAAGGCGTGAGGCATGGCTTAAATTATGCATGGAGTGATTTCATGAGAAACCTTTTCTCATGTAATAAATAGGGTGGAAAAAAAGAATAAGGTGCAAAGATTGATTGCCCATTCAAATTCAAATTTTATTTTGAATTTGAATGGCCAACCAATCATCCTTATCCATCCATTTGGCACATTAAAGTGGGGTGTGGAGAGGGCTTGGTGTGAGAAAAAAATTCATGAGAAGTTCTTTCTCATAAATCCAAATGGGTGCAATGGAAGTGAGGTGGCGCATGGAGATTGGGTCAAGGTGGTTTAATTATTTAAACTAACCTAATTGAACCAAATAAGTTAGGTCCAATTAGACTAATTTAAATCCAACTTAATTAGGCTTAATTAGGCTCAATAAAATCTTAATCAAATCAAGAATTGACTAAGCCCAACCCCTGATCAAATCAGGGACCAAACCATCTCGACGATTAGGTCAACTCTTAACCTAATCGGGTCAAACCCAACTGAATCCAATTCAATTGGACTTGATCCAAAAATAATTACTCAATCAAATTGAGTTAATTAGTGATCAAATCATTAATTAAACCTCTCATAAATATTGAGTCCAAATCCGATGGGCAATCAGGCATCAGAATTCATCGATATGTAAACCTGATCGAAAAATCCCAACCAGTGGGACTCTTGACCCCGATACCCATAATGTGTGGAACTCATGATCAGAGAATCCTGATTCTCGATCATAGAGTCTCAGACATGTAGGACTCATAGTCTACGAGCATTAGGACTCTTCATCAGCCATCAGATCAGATAGGAACCCCTAATGTGTGTGACCCCACAGGTTCGAACCTAAGTCGATAGCACAGGAACCAATTTCTGTACTAATCGAAGTGACCATCTAGCAATGGTACCCGATGACTGGATAGGTCGAATGGTCACAATCGTAACACTCAGAACTTACATAAATATGGTTACTGTATAATTTATCCTTTTGACCTCTGTATTTAGGATGACTCAGGGTTAAACTGTCAACCCTGATCAGATCATCCGAATCGTGCTCAACTCAAACAGTCTTGTGACTCCTCACAAGGACTACCCTGACCAAGATTTTGCTAAATTGAAATATGACTGTACACAGCTCCTAAACTGGAGTGGTCAATCCCATCTTGACACACTCACCGACAAGTCAAGTACTTGACTACACCCAACAGCCTTCCGTCACTGAATTAAAAATTCAAGTAGTCCAGTGCTTAAGTGCAGTGAGTTGCTTGCAAGTCACCGTGGTGGTCTCAGGTCGGAGGGATATTTATACCCATATTCTATCGGAGCAAATCTTGACAGCAGAAATAGCTCCGGAGTCGGTCACGTTCAGTGCAAATGTACCATTACATCTCACCTATATGCCATACAAGTATCTCCATACTCATTGGTTAAGAGGACAACCAACCTATATGGCACACAATGACCTATGCTTGATAAACGTTGTCGTCCTTGGTAACAACGTATCATTTGATCACAAACAGATTTAAGGACTAAACGATAAATCCTCTTTTGTCAAGTCTAAATAGTCCTAAGGACTTCACCACAACATAAGAGTTCATTAGAAGATGAAATATTTTGTGATGAAAAATATCAAAATAATTTTTATTAATTTATAATTCATGTACAAATACAAAAATGAGCACAACCGTCAACAGACTGACGATTGGCTTTGGGATACTATTCCCAACATCACTATCAGACAGAAAAAAACCTGAGGGGCCACACACAAAAGGAGCATGATGTAATCAATGGCTTGGATCATATTCGAATTATCAATCGGATTGATAGTTTAAATTTTAGAAACTACTAATTTGTAAGCGTTACCATTTTAGCAGCTGCTATTGTTAGCACAGGGACTTAATTGTAAATGTTATAATTTTTTAAAGTGCATTAAATTATGAATTAAATTTTAATAAATTTAAATTATATTTAATTTAATTTAATTTAATTTAATTTAATATTAATTAGATTCAATTATCCAAATCAGATTTGAATTTCAAGCTTGATTGAATCAAGCTTGACAGCCTTTTGAATTTGGCTCGTTTAGAATTTGATTTGAACCTGATTGAGATCCAACTTGAATCAGAAGAACCTTGACTTAGAGAGTCCAGGTCCCCTGGGACTCTCTCTCTAATTTTCATGTAGAGAAGAGAATGGCATGGATGAAAATGTGCCCCCTTATTCTCTTGCATGCATGAAGAGATGTGGGGCGTCAATAGTTGGAGCCCCATCCTTCTGGGACTCTCTCTCTCTTTAGGACATCTATCCAAATTTGATTTGAATAGATGTCTTATCTAGTTTGAATGGGCATGGAATATTATTTTGTGTGACAAAAACTTTAAGAAAGGTGGGCGTGCGCTAAGAGATTACCGTGAGAGTTTTCATGCGACTTCCTTTTTGGCACACAAAATTTTTCCATTCCTTTTCCATGCCATTCATTCCTATTTAGATAAGATTTGATCTTATCTCTTTGGGGCATGAGGGAGAGGTGGCATGAATTGGTTTTGTGCGACAAAAATAAATGAGAAAAGGGAGGTGGCGTGCGTGAGATATGAGAGGCTTTGTTTCTTACATCTTTCTCTCCTTACACCTCCATGCCTCTTCCTCCCTTATCCCCTTTGTCCAACACCCAGATCTGATGATGATCAGATCTAAAAGAGAAAAAGAGAGAGAAGAAGAGAAGAAGAAGGATTCTTCTTCTCTTCATGATGATTTGGTTCAAATCCCATCGGATCTATGCGAAAGAATTCGCACAGCGATCTTCTTCTTCAAGATCTAAAAGAAGAGATCTGTAGGAACCAGATCTAGGGTTTCAGGATTAGATCTTGAAACTTTTTCAAGAACACACAGTGGAAGACTAAAATAAATCAAAATTATTTTTTAAAATTAGAGAATCCCTAGATCTAAGATCCTATTACATGATTATTACATAGCAATAAATCAAAAATTAAAATATATAAATATAGCATGAACTACATGTTGATCATATCAACATGTTTCTATACTACATCTAATGTATGTATTAAACAATAGATCAGATCTATTACCTTGCAAGTTAGACATTCTAACCTCGCTGATCTAGACTTGAGGATGATGTTGCAAGCCACACATGCATCTGGCCTCTAGGAGTCACCCACACGAGCCCACAAATCTCGATCAGAAGTCCTGCTTCAGAAAATCAGCACAGTATGCTAGTACTGCGCTGATCCTTCTTTGATGATTGATCAGGTGCCTCCTTCTTCTTGATTTGGACTCTTTCAAAGATGAAAAGTAGGAGTAAGAGTTTCAGATCTGAGATACTCTCAGGAAACTCAAGATGGAGGGAGGAAAGCTATGAAAACAAACAACCCTAGAAGAAGACCCTTTTCTTCTCATTTCTCTCTCTAGACACCCTATCTTGTGTCTATTATATCTCCACGACCCAAAGGTCTTTCTCTTTGATTTTTAGAAGGATCAAAGGTCTCTCTAGACACCCCAGAGTTCAACTGTCAACTCTGATCAGGTTATCCATATTGTATTTTAAAATATCAAATCCATCTGATGGATTACCCTGGCCAAGGTTTTGCTAAATTGAAATACAGTGACTCATTCTTCTCCAACTCTTGGAGTGGTCAATCCCATTTCGATCACACTCTGACTTTGCAAGTACTTAACTGTGCCCAGAATCCTTCCATCCCTGAATTAAAAATTCAGTTAGTCCAGTACCAAAGCACAGTGAGTTGCTTGCAAGTCACTGAGGCAATCTCAAGTCTAAGGGACACTTATACCTATATCCCATTAGAGACATTCTCGATAGCAGAATACTCTGGAGTTGGTCACGTTCAATGATGATGTACCAGTACATCTCATCTGTATGCCATACCAGTGTCTCCACACTCTTTGGTTAAGAGGACAACCAACCCATATGGCCTACAGCGACCTATGCTCGATAGAAGCTGTCATCCTTATTAACAGCCTATCATTTGGTCATGAACTGTTTTAAGGACTAATCGATAAATCCTCTCTTTATCGAATCTAAATAGTCCTAAGGACTTCATCATAACAACAGAGTTCATTAGAAGATGAAAACTTATGATGAAAATGCCAAATATATTTTATTTATTAACAAATCAATTACAATACTTGGTTTCTCAACCGTCAACAGCTTGACGATTGACTTTTTGGGACACATTTCTCAATAACTCCCACTTGTCCTAAAGCCACTCGGCACAGTATCTAATACCCATCTTCGACTTGTGGTTGTCGAACTCCTTTATCGCCAGAGCTTTAGTGAAGGGGTCGGCCAGGTTCTCCTTTCCGTCGATCTTCTGAAGGTCGACGTCACCTCGATCCATGATCTCTCGGACCAGGTGGAAGCGGCGCAAGATGTGCTTCGTCCACTGATGTGCTTTGGGTTCCTTCGCCTGAGCTATGGCACCAGTACTGTCACAGTAGAGCAGGACCGGACCATCGAGGGAGGGTGCTACTCCGAGCTCGTTGATGAATTTTCTCAGCCACATAGCTTCCTTCGCGGTATCCGATGCTGCGATGTACTCTGTTTCACAAACAGAGTCCGCCACAGTATGTTGCTTGGAACTCTTCCAGTAGATGGCTCCACCATTCAGAGTAAAGATATAACCCGACATGCTCCTGCTGTCATCATGGTCAGATTGAAAGCTAGAGTCTGTGAACCCCACAAGTTTCAGATCTGACTCGCCATAAACCAACCATTGGTCCTTAGTATTTCTCAAATACTTAAGGATGGCTTTAACCACTTTCCAGTGATTTTTTCCAGGATCAGATTGGTATCTACTCACTACTCCTAATGAGTATGCCACATCTGGTCTTGTACATGTCATGGCATACATGATAGATCCCACGGCTGAAGCATATGGGACTCTACTCATATGCTCTCTCTCTTCAGGAATTATCGGACAATCCTTCTTAGAGAGAGAAATTCCTTGACCTATCGGTAGATAGCCCTTCTTGGAATTCTCCATACTGAACCTCTTCAGCACAGTATCTATGTACATGGACTGGGATAACCCAAGCATCCTTTTAGATCTATCCTTATAGATCTTTATCCCTAGGATGTAGGATGCTTCACCCAAGTCCTTCATGGAGAACTGTGATGACAACCAAACTTTTATTCCCTATAGTGTGGGGATGTCATTTCCGATTAAGAGAATGTCATCCACGTACAAGACAAGGAATACCACAACTGGACCATTTGCCCATTTATAGATGCAGGGCTCTTCTCCATTCTTAATGAAGCCATACGTTTTGATCACCTTATCAAAATGCATGTTCCAACTCTGTGAAGCTTGCTTCAATCCATAAATAGATCTCTGAAGCTTGCACACCTTGGACTCATCTATGGATGTAAACCCCTCAGGTTGTATTATATACACCTCTTCGGTCAGCTCTCCATTTAGGAAAGCTGTCTTTACATCCATCTGCCAGATTTCATAATCCAGATGGGCAGCTATTGCAAGCATTATCCGAATGGATTTGAGAATTGCCACAGGAGAAAATATCTCGTCATAGTCAATACCATAACGTTAATGATACCCCTTGGCGACCAGACGGACTTTATAGGTCTCCACCTTTCCGTCTGCGCCCTTCTTTCTTTTGAAGACCCATTTACACCCAATGGGTTTAACCCCTTCAGGTGGGTCAACCAATGTCCATACATCGTTGACCTCCATGGACTCCATTTCAGATTTCATGGCTTCAAGCCATTTCTCGAAATCAGATCTCTGCATTGCATCCATATAGGTGATCGGATCCTCATTATTCTCATCAAGTTTGATGGGATCATCGTCTCAGATCAAGAAACTGTAGTATCTATCCGGTTGACGTGGTACTCTACCGAATCGCCTTAATGATGCAGGTACATTGGGCTTCAGATCTGATCTAATCATATCTGACTCAAGTTCAGCTATTGGTGTCGGTCCTTCTACCTATTGAACTTTATCAAGTTCAACCTTAGAGGCAACGGTTCCTTCACCAAGGAACTCTTTTTCTAAAAAAAATTGCCTTAAGGCTGATGAACACCTTTTGTTCATCAGCATGGTAGAAAAAATATCTTTTTGTCTCTTTGGGGTACCCTATGAATGAGCATTTGTCAGATCTAGATCCAAGTTTGTCTGTGACTAATCGTTTGACATAGGTCGGGCACCCCCAGACCCTAAGGTGTGAAAGTGCTGGCTTACGTCCCATCCATATCTCATATGGAGTCTTAATTACAGACTTACTTGGAACCCTATTTAACAGATAACAAGCCGATTGAGTGCATATCCCCAGAAGGATATCGGTAAGCTAGCAAAACCCATCATGGATCGGACCATGTCTAACAGAGTCCGATTCCTCCTTTCAGACACACCATTATGCTATGGTGTTCCTGGAGGAGTCCATTAGGAGATAATCCCATTCTCTCCTAGATATGTGAGAAATTCACTAGAAAGGTATTCTCCTCCTCGATCAGATCGAAGAGTTTTAATACTCTTCCCAGTTTATTTTTCTACTTCACTTCGAAATCGTTTGAACATTTCAAATGAATTCGACTTATATTTCATCAGATAGACATATCCATATCGGGATAGGTCATCCGTGAAAGTTATGAAGTAGAAATATCCACCTCTAGCACTGGTGCTCATGGGCCCGCATACATCAGTATGTACTAGGCCCAAGAGCTCAGTAGCTCTCTCACCTTTTTCAGTAAAAGGTAACTTGGTCATTTTACCAAGAAGACAGGACTCACAGGTTGGAAGTGATTACAATCACTGACTTCGAAGATTCCCTCTTGAGTCAACCTGTTTATTCTGTTCTTGTTTATATGACCTAGCCTACAGTGCCATAAGTAGATATCTGACACACTATCTAATCTAGGGTGCTTGCCAATAGAATAGACTCTTATCGGGCTTGATCTTTCTGGTCTAGCTCTGCACTGATGTCCCAGCCTGAACTTGCACCTTCTTCACTTTCTTCTTCTTGTTCTTCTTCCCTCTCTCAAAGGGTGAGAACCAGAAGACGAACCTCCCACTAAATTCACCGACTCCTTGAGGAGTTGGTGATCCTTCTCAAAGTTCTGAAGCAACCCTAGTAACCCATGGTAGTTTACTTCAGGCTTTGTCATTCTATAATGTGTAAGGAATGGGAGATAAGACTTGGGCAGCGAGTTCAGTATTGCATCTTTCCCAAGCTGCTCATGCAAGGGAAAGCCGAGCTTGCTCAATTATTCCATCAGCTCGATCATGTACAATACATGATCAGTGATAGAGGCACCATCCCGCATTTTGGTGTTGAAGATGGCACAACTAGTCTTGTGCCTCTCTACGTCATCGGGTGTGCCAAAGGCATCCTCCAACACTTGAAGCATGTCCTTTGATTGAGCCATCTCGAATCTGCGACTGAACTCATTGCTCATGGTAGCCAGCATGATACAACGCACCGTGGTCCGATCACTGAGCCACTTCTAGTAAGTATCTCTGACTGTTTCACGTGCATTGGCAGCTGGCTCCTCAGGTGCAGGATCCATTATCACATATAGGATCCGTTCATGCTCCAAGACTATCTTCAACTTTTGGTACCAGCTACCGAAGTTGGGTCCCATCAACTTATCATTGTCCAATAATGATCGGAGCGATAGGGAAGTGGCCATATTTGCACAAAGGAGAACCATAACCTAATTAGTAATTGATTCATTAAACCTAAAGATTTGGACTTTAATCAAAAAGTTTCTCCCACTATTTTATTCGAGTTGGTAGCCTTTACCTCCAATTCGAGGAATTATCCTAATTCCTTAGTGGGTACTAGAATCCACTTAGACTGCACACAAGCCCAATTTTGGTTGGCCAACCCATGTACATCTAAGGGTAGGTTCATAACCAATTATTTTTCTAAATAATTTCTAGTAATTTTAATTTTGTCCCAGAAACCTAATCAGTGGGCTTTGGCCTCCACTGTAAGGACCTGGTTAGGTCCAACCATTAACATGATCATACTTGGTGTATCTAACCAACGAATGATTAAGCCCAACTTTGGTTGGCTCACCTAACCACCATTAGAGAGACACTTCCAAGTCATCATATGATGAGTGATAATTCCATTAGTCAACAAGCACCAGGCCTTTGGGTCTGCATTGATTATTGAGTTAATGGACTCATTATCAAACACCTTAACGGGAGGCTATGACTCAGTTATCTCTATAACTTTATCATTTTAAGGACCTAATAATTTTAGAGAATTTAAATAATATAGAAGATGAGGTCAAATGAACCAGCTTATCATGATCCTCTCACTGGCTTCACCAAGTCAGCTTAAGGGAGACCATTAAAAGGGCTGGTCTAGGAGCAGCTAAATCAGTCACACTGATTTACCTAGCTGACATGGGTCAGCTCGAATAGTCAAGTGATCCGATCAAAATATAATTTCATCAAGAGGCCAGATAAGTTCGATCAATGGGAGGGTTTGCCAAAGCTTGCCTTAGACACCATCAGAAATGGCCAGGTAAGCGGGCTCCCAATTCAAAACCACCAGTCTGGTTTACCTTAGACACCAACTAGTTTAATTAGTTTCGATTAGATCAACCTAACAGTTCGTGCTAGAACGCTTAGCCAAGAATCAAGTCTATTTGGTTCTCGTTAAAGATATGGACTTGATCAACTACAACTATTGTAATTGATCTAGAGAATCTTTGACCTAATCTAAGACAACAATTGATTAGATTTAGTCAATTCTCTAATTAAGTCCATCTTTAATCTAACCATAGGTCTAACCCAATTAATGGACCTAATTTTCACTAACCCATTAACCCAATGTGTTATGGTTTGTATCTTAGGTTCTTCAATTCACAATCCTAGAACCTAATCAAACAACTTCTTAATTCTTAATTAAGTTTTGGGCTAAGAGTTGGGTTTGGCTTTTCAAAAAATAATTTTTATATTTATAAAATAATTTTACAATATGATTCTACCAATCATATTGCATGTTTGATTCATAATCAAGATACAAGTGAAATAAACATGAAACTACTTTAGATCTAATCTAAACAGGTTCATGTAATTGAAACAGTTTCAACTTTAAATAATTTTTTGCACAAAAATTATTAACAAAGAGATTTTATTTCAGATTTAAATATTTTTTAAATCTAATAAATCATAAATTTAATCTAGATCATATCTAACAAATTTATGATTAAAGATAGATCTACACAAACTAGGACAACCTTTGCACTGTAAGGGGTAAACCTTACAGCAGGACAACCTTGCAGTTCGTGATTGATCTAAAATATTAATTTTAGATTTAACAATCAGATTATAAATTAGATCTAATCTAAAAAATAATCTAAGCATGTATAAATAATCATGTAATAAAGAACCTGGGCTCTGATACCAATTATAGGAACCAGATCTAGGGTTTCAGGGTTAGATCTTGAAACTTTTTCAAGATCATACAGCGGAAGACTAAAATAAATCAAAATTATTTTCTAAAATTAGAGAATCTCTAGATCTAAGATCTTATTACATGATTATTATATATCATTAAATTAGAAATTAAAATATATAAATATAGCATGAACTACATGTTGATCATATCAACATGTTTCTATACTACATCTAATGTATGTATTAAACAATAGATCAGATCTATTACCTTACAAGTTAGACGTTCTAACCTCGCTGATCCAGGCTTGAGGATGATGTTGCAAGCTGCACACATATCTGGCCTCTAGGAGTCATCCACACGAGCTCACAAATCTCGATCAGAAGTCCTGCTTCAGGAAATCAGCACAGTATGCTAGTACTGCGCTGATCCTTCTTTGATGGTTGATCAGGTGCCTCCTTCTTTTTGATTTAGACTCTTCTAAAGATGAAAAGTAGGAGGAAGAGTTTCAGATCTGAGACATTCTCAAGAAACTCAAGATGGAGGGAGGAAAGATATGAAAACAAACAACCCTAGAAGAAGACCCTCTTCTTCTTCTCGTTTCTCTCTCTAGACACCCTATCTTGTGTCTATTATATCTCTACGACTCAAAGGTTTTTCTCTCTAATTTTTGGATGGCCCAAAGGTCTCTCAAATCTCTGTCTTTTCTAAAAATTTTATAAAGAAACTCATTTTATATAGAGAGATATGATAGAGTCCTTATCTAGATTAAATACCTAGTCAAGGCTTATCCAAACATGGCAAGTTAAGGGGTGCCCAACTCTTGAGCACCTCCTCCTCATTTTCATATATGGATCATTAGCAAAGGGTGCATAATATGTACCCTAAAATTCATAAAAATTCCAAAAAAAATTTGGATAGATTCGGTGCAAAATTGAAAGAGTTTTGGATTTCTAAAACTCTATCTCATAGAATTCGAAATCCAAACTTATTCCTTTTTGATTTGATCCAAACCACCTTCCATGTAAGAAAGAAGAGAGGAGACCTTTTGTGAACGTGGGAGAGACCTGGGAGAGGGCTTTTGTTGCACAAAATAAGAGGATATTGGCGTTGAATGAGAGAGAGGGCGTGGCGAAGGCTTATGTGGTGCAAGGTGGAATCCTAGTCTTACAAGGATTCTATCTTATGACTTATTTTAATTTGGTTTCTCAAACCAAATCAAACTAAAATTAGATCAACTTAATTAAAATAGATCTTAATCCAATTAAAACCTAATTTAATCAGATTAAATTAGATTTAAATATGATTTAATTTTCTAATCAAATTAAAAATTAGATTGACCCAAGTCCTAGTTGAATTAGGACTAGTTTTTCCTTGCACTTGGCTTATCCAATAAACCAATTGGACTTGATCCAATCAAGCCCAAACTAAATCTAATTAAATCATATTTAATTAGACTTAATCTCAGCCCATGGGCTTAATCAAATTAAGCTAATTAGCAATCGAATTGCTAATCGATCCTCCTGTAACACTTGCACTGGGTTAAATGTCAATCGTATTGATAATTTAACCCTAGAACGATTCTTAATCGTTGATCAATCATCCGATCAGATTATGAACTCTAATATGTGTGACCTCATAGGTCCAAACCTAAGTGGTAGCATAGAAATAAATTTTTGTACCAATCGAAGTGACCATCTAGCAATGGTACTCGACGATCGGATAGGTCGAATGTATAGAACAACATCCTTAGAACCCATGCGGATATAGTTTTCATATAATTCATCACCTTGACCAAAATGATCATAAGACACCCCAGAGTTCAACTGTAAACTCTGATCAGGTTGTGCACATTATATTTTAAAATATCAAATCCATCTGATGGATTACCCTGGCCAAGGTTTTGCTAAATTGAAATACAACGACTCATTCTTCTCCAACTCTTGGAGTGGTCAATCCCATCTCGATCACACTCTGACTTCGCAAGTACTTGACTGTGCCCAGAATCCTTCCATCTCTGAATTAGAAATTTAGTTAGTCCAGTACCAAAGCACAGTGAGTTGCTTGCAAGTCACTGAGGCAATCTCAAGTCTAAGGGACACTTATACCTATATCCCATTAGAGACATTCTCGATAGCAGAATACTCTGGAGTTGGTCACGTTCAATGATGATATACCAGTACATCTCACCTGTATGCCATACCAGTGTCTCCACACTCTTTGATTAAGAGAACAACCAACCTATATGACCTACAGCGACCTATGCTCGATAGAAGCTGTCGTCCTTATTTACAGCCTATCATTTGGTCGTGAACTGTTTTAAGGACTAATCGATAAATCTTCTCTTTATCAAATCTAAATAGTCCTAAGAACTTCATCATAACAACGGAGTTCATTAGAAGATGAAAACTTATGATGAAAATATCAAATATATTTTATTTATTAATAAATTAATTACAATACTTGGTTGCTCAACCGTCAATAGCTTGACGATTGGCTTTTTGGGACACATTTCTCAACAAGATCTAGATCTAAGGATGAGAAGTGAGATCTGTAAGGTGCTAGCATACTGATGATCTTGATGCTCTAATCAGACATCTCTATGTAGATACCAGCAGAGATCGGGCATGTGCGCGACTACGATCAGAATCCGAGAAATCCGTATGATCCGAGGTATGGAGATCTGATCTCCAATTTGTTTCTTACTAACGTTTGTTTTTTTTTCAAATTTCAGATCATGGTTGAATATTTATATCGAGATCCTAACTATAATTTTCAGATTAGATCTGATATGTGGTTTAATTAAAAATATTTTAATTAATTTATTTTCACTGTATAGATATTTAGAAAAAAATTTTGAACTACACGTATGAAATCGTAGCGGTATTCTAACAGTGGTATCAGAGCATAGGTTCTGATACAAACATGAAAACCCCTTCGATCTAAAATTTAATTTATAAAAATCAGATCTAAAAATTAGTTTGATGATCTACTCATTCTGAAATAAGGTTACCTTGGTATAATCCTGTTATGTTGAATGGTTGACCTAGAATGATGTAGAACATCGATTAAGATTAGATATGAATATTTTATTTACTGTAATATGATTACAAAATTATTTTGGATCTAAAATTATTTCAAATCTGAAATAAATCATAAATTATTCAGATCTAAATTGATTTTAGATCTAAAAATATTAATTAGGGTTTAATTTGGATTTAGTATGATTGCTAAAATTTTTATTACATACATAGATTCGAAGTTATTATTCATATGTTTGACATGTAAAAGATAATTAAATCTGATTTTTAATTATTTGTATATGTGATATGTTAGATTAAACTCTTAGTAGCATAGTAATCGAATTGAAATAATCACCATGGCCGTCTAGTCATAGGATGATGAAGAGATTAAAAGTTTTTCTCTTACCCATTCGATGGATTCTCTCTTATGACGTGTAGGGGTACTGACGTGATATTTTCTATGAAGATGAACAGCATATAAAAAATTTATATATGATATATATTTTAGATTTAAATCAGATTATGTATGTATTTTAGATCGTTAAAATATTATATTTGATATATTATTTTGACACACGACCTAAAACTTAATTTTTACAAAACTCTAGATCCAAAATCTTAGGTTCTGTTTGCTTGAAAGCATAAAACTGTGACTGGTATGCCTGTGGAGTCGACTCGATTCTCAATTGGATCAACTCGAGTATTTGGTGAGTTGACTCATTTTTGTTAGAGTCAACTCATGACCCTAGTAGGTCGGCTCATTTGCTGATGAACCGACTCAATTGTGCAGGACGAGCCGACTCAATTGTGTAGACTAGGTCTACAGATTTCTTTTTGTCTCAATGTGTGCTGACTTACTGTGATAAGTCGATTCGTATATCAGGATGAGTCGACTCGATTCTACAGACAATCATATTGTATGAGAAATAATATAAATGGTTTAGATTAGAAATTATTTCGAGATCTAAACTTAAACACATGTACATAATGCAATTAATTGAGATTTAAGATTTGAAATTATAAGATCTAAAATTATAAATTTAAGATCTAAATTTCAATACATAAAATATGAACTTCGGGTATGGATTGAACAAATTAGATTTAGAGACTAAACTACAACTAGGGTCTTTGATTAGATCAGGTTAGAATCCTTTCTGATTTTGAGCAGTTGATCAAACCTAATTAAAAGTTAGTTGGAATTAGGTCAAAGGAGCTCAAAATTGAATTTAATTATAGTTGGTCAAATTGATTCACATATGATGTGAATTGATTAAGTCAAGATCAAATTTGGCTCAGCGATCCGAGTCTGGATCGATAGATTAACCTAATTAATTTTAATCAACCAAATTGGTGTCTAAAGCAAGCATTAGATGGTGGTTCTTTAATTGGTTCCATTGTCTGACCTAATCAATTCGTTGGTATCTAAAAAAAGCAATGGGAGGACCTGTTGGAAATGTGTCCCAAAAAGCCAATCGTCAAGCTGTTGACGGTTGAGCAACCAAGTATTGTAATTGATTTGTTAATAAATAAAATATATTTGGCATTTTCATCATAAGCTTTCATCTTCTAATGAACTTCATTGTTATGATGAAGTCCTTAGGACTATTTAAGTTCGATAAAGAGAGGATTTATCGATTAGTCCTTAAAACTGTTCACGACCAAATGATAAGCTGTTAATAAGGACGACAGCTTCTATCGAGCATAGGTCGCTGTAGGCCATATGGGTTGGTTGTCCTCTTAACCAAGGAGTGTGGAGACACTGGTATGGCATACAGGTGAGATGTAAGGATACATCATCATTGAACGTGACCAACTCCAGAGTATTCTACTGTCGAGAATGTCTCTGATGGGATATAGGTATAAGTGTCCCTTAAACCTGAGATCGCCTCAGTGACTTGCAAGCAACTCACTGTGCTTTGGTACTGGACTAACTAAATTTTAATTCAGGATGGAAGGCTTCTGGGCACAGTCAAGTACTTACGAAGTCAGAGTGTGATCGAGATGGGATTGACCACTCCAAGAGTTGGAGAAGAATGAGTCACTGTATTTCAATTTAGCAAAACCTTGGCCAGGGTAATCCATCAGATGGATTTGATATTTTGAAATACAATATGGACAACCTGATCAGAGTTGATAGTTGAACTCTGGAGTGTCCTATGATCATTTTGGTCAAGGAGATGAATTATATGAAAACTATATCCGCATGGGTTCTAAGGATGTTGTTCTACACATTCGACCTATCCGATCGTCGGGTACCATTGCTAGATGGTCACTTCGATTGGTATAGAAATTTATTTCTATGCTACCGGTTTAGATTCAGACCTATGAGATCACACACCTTAGAGTTCATGATCCGATCGGATGGTTGATCAACGATTAAGAATCTTCTAGGGTTAAATGATCAATACGATTGACATTTAACCCAGTGCAAGTGTTGCAGGAGGATCGATTAGCAATTCGATTGCTAATTGGCTTAATTTGATTAAGCCAATGGGCTGAGATTAAGTCTAATTAAATATAATTTAATTAAATTTGATTTGGGCTTGATTGGATCAAGTCCAATTGGTTTATTGGATAAGTCAAGTGCAAGAAAAAACAAGTCCTAGTTCAACTAGGACTTGGGTCAATCTAATTTCTAATTTGATTAGAAAATTAAATCAGATTTAAATCTAATTTAATTTGATTAAATTAATTTTAATTGGTTAAGACCTATTTTAATTAGGTTGATCTAATTTTGGTTTGATTTGATTTGGGAAACTAAATTAAAACAAGTCATAAGATAGAATCCTAGTAAGACTAGGATTCCACCTTGCACCACATAAGCCTTCCCCATGCCCTCTCTCTCATTCAATGCCAATCTTCTCTTATTTTGTGTGACAAAAGCCCTCTCCCAGATCTCTCCCACGTTCACAAAAGGTCTCCTCTCTTCTTTCTTACATGGAAGGTGGTTTGGATCAAATCAAAAAGGAATAAGTTTGGATTTCGAATTCTATGAGATAGAGTTTTAGAAATCCAAAACTCTTTCAATTTTGCACTGAATTTATCAAATTTTTTTTGAATTTTTGTGGCTTTTAGGGTACACATTGTGCATCCTTTTCTGGAATCTATGTATGAAAATAAAGAGGAGGTGCTCAAGAGTTGGCACCCCTTAACTTGCCATGTTTGGATAAGCCTTGACTAGGTATTTGACCTAGACAAAGACTCTATCATATCTCTCTATATAAGATGATTTCTTTATAAAATTTTTATAAAGATAGATATTTGAGAGATCTTTGATCTTCTAAAAATCAAAGAGAAAGACCTTTGGGTCGTGGAGATATAAAAGATACAAGTTAGGGTGTCTAGAGAGAGAAATGAGAAGAAGAAGAGGGTCTTCTTCTAGGTTATTTGTTTTCATATCTTTCCTCCCTCCATCTTGAGTTTCCTAAGAGCTTCTCAGATCTGAAACTTCTTCTTCTACTTTCTATCTTTGGAAGAGTCCAAATCAAGAAGAAGGAGGTACCTGATCAACCATCAAAGAAGGATCAGCGCAGTATAGCATACTGTGCTGATTTCCTGAAGCAGGACTTCTAATCGAGATTCGTGGGCTCGTTTGGATGACTCCTAGAGGCCAGACGCATGTGCGGCTTGCAACATCATCCTCAAACCCGGATCATGAGGTTAGAACGTCTAACTTGCAAGGTAATAGATCTGATCTATTGTTTAATACATACATTAGATGTAGTATAGAAACATGTTGATATGATCAACATGTAGTTCATGCTATATTTATATATTTTAATTTTTGATTTAATGCTATGTAATAATCATGTAATAGGATCTTAGATCTAGAGATTCTCTGATTTTAAAAAATAAATTTTGATTTATTTTAGTCTTCCGCTGTATGATCTTGAAAAAGTTTCAAGATCTAACCCTGAAACCCTAGATCTGGTTCCTACAGGATCCCCACTCATCTTTACTTACCTAACCATCTTAAGAGATTATATTTTGTATTAGATTATTTATTGATCCGAGTTCACCCATACCGACTAGGTTGGTCAGATATAAATATGCTGACCTAAATCAGATTAGTCATTACATCAGATGTATGTGACTAATTAGAAGAGACCTGAATCCAAATCTTCTCACTAAATATTAAGTCTACTGATCTTCCACATTGTAGAGATACGAGTGCCTTTTCGACGTTGATCGTTCTCGATTGGTTACAGTAGTTCGATTGCATCGGAAAGGTACAACCACTCTATTAGCATTAGATGCCCTGGGGTAAAGATGGAGTTGGCCCAATAACTGTTAGGTGAGGGACCCAATGATGGCTTTACACTCGCTGGTGAATGGTGGATCGGACTTAACTAAGAAATATGCCAATAACTGTGAGGTGAGCCCATAGACTTAGAGACCAAGTCACTGTAACATGCTTGAAAAAGCATCTGGATAAAGAGTTATCTATGCATTGGTATATGTGTCATCAATAACTGTTAGATAAGGTGTCGTACATCGATGGGACCGTAGCACCCACTAGAACCACTTATCACGTTAGAATTTTTATTTCTCCACTCGAAGAGTGTGAGAGACTCAAAAAATTACTGAGAGTCTTTTGTTTATTTTTAAAGTCTCTAGAATAAATTATTACAAGTATAATCATCTAATTAAATCTTTACTCTGTATGATCAATTCTTCAGCTTCCAACATTCTAGCTCGAATCATAGATATCAACCACTTAACCGAAATCAACTACATATTCTGGCTTAAAAATCTAAGAATAGTTTTAAGCTTTTAGAAATTAAATCATGGTACTTGACCTGGTTAACCCAATGTCATCAGCTTGCCCAATCTATAGTCAACGAGCTATACTTGACAAATGGTTGGATATTGATAATTAGGTTAGGTGCTATAAATTGGACTTCATAGTTGATAAAATCTAATGCATGCATAAAGACATATATACTGTTAATGATATATTGATTCATCTATAATAGTTGTGAGATGATCAGAGTCGCACAGTACATGGATGCGTGATAGGTAGTTTGTTTATGATCGATGATCAAGGATATGGAAGAGCTTGAAAAGCTCGACATGACCATGCTTAACAAATTACTAATATATTTGATCCTGTAATCTTTGATTCATACAGATAGTTTATGAAACTATTATATGAATAAATATTATAGCATCCTAATTGAATTGATCGATATGTTGGTAATTAAGGAACCTTGAAAAGTTCAGAGGTACATACCTAGAGAACCTAAAGAATCATTTACATACCTTTGAAAAGTATGTCGAATTGCTCAAAATTGATCTTACGATTTTCTTCTTTTCACTAGACTCTAGTGCATATTACACACTTTAGTATAAGATCTAAGGAAGGAAGGGGACTGAGGGAAGGTAAAGTGACTCTTTTGAATCGGCAATGGTGCAAGAGTTGCACTAGATCGTGAGCACCTAATTTTGATGATTACCATTTGGATTTAGTTCATTATCATTTGCATGGTGATGCATCTGTGAACTTATTTGAGCAAATAGTGAATGCCATTAGGTCTGAGAGATCCATAACTAAATAATCTGAAGTATACAGATGGTTCTTTTGGCTAGGTCATGTATGAGAAGAAATGATTTACCGACTGGAGAAAATGGGCCTTTGGGCTCATTAACTATTAAGTCATATTTAGTCTGTGAATCATCTCTTTAAGGATTAATGATCAAGCTATCCTTTGTTGGTCAAAGGGATAAGACTACTGAGATACTTACTCTAGTACACATATGATGTGCATGGCCCATTTGATGAGCCAAACTAGGAGGTTATCACTACTTCATCATCTTTACCGATGAACAGTCATTGTATAGGTATGTATGTGAGATATAAATTTGAAAGACTTTGAAAGGTTCAAAGAATTCAGATATGAAGTAGAAAATATAAATCAAAAATTTTTAAAGATAATTCAATAAGATCGAGGATGCAATACCAAAAATTTTTAAAGAAAATTTCTCCAGGATCAGATTGGTATCTACTCACTACTCCTAGTGAGTATGCCACATCTGGTCTTGTACATGTCATGGCATACATGATAGATCCCACGGCTGAAGCATATGAGACTCTATTCATACGCTCTCTCTCTTCAGGAGTTGTCGGACAATCCTTCTTAGAGAGAGAAATTCCATGGCCTATCGGTAGATAGCCCTTCTTGGAATTCTCCATGCTGAACCTCTTCAGCACAGTATCTATGTACATGGACTGGGATAACCCAAGCATCCTTTTAGATCTATCCCTATAGATCTTCATCCCTAGGATGTAGGATGCTTCACCCAAGTCCTTCATGGAGAACTGTGATGACAACCAAACTTTTATTCCCTGTAGTGCGGGGATGTCATTCCCGATTAAGAGAATGTCATCTACGTACAAGACAAGGAATACCACAACTGGACCATTTGCCCATTTATAGATGCAGGGCTCTTCTCCATTCTTAATGAAGCCATACATTTTGATCACCTTATCAAAATGCATGTTCCAACTCCGAGAAGCTTGCTTCAATCCATAAATGGATCTCTGAAGCTTGCACACCTTAGACTCATCTGTGGATGTAAACCCCTCAGGTTGTATCATATACACCTCTTCGGTCAGCTCTCCATTCAGGAAGGCTGTCTTTACATCCATTTGCCAGATCTCATAATCCAGATGGGCAGCTATTGCAAGTATTATCCGAATGGATTTGAACATTGCTACAGGAGAAAATGTCTCGTCATAGTCAATACCATAACGTTGACGATACCCCTTGGCAACCAGACGGGCTTTATAGGTCTCCACCTTTCCGTCTGCGCCCCTCTTCCTTTTGAAGACCCATTTACACCCAATGGGTTTAACCCCTTTAGGTGGGTCAACCAATGTCCATACATCGTTGACCTTCATGGACTCCATTTCGGATTTCATGGCTTCAAGCCATTTCTCAGAATCAGATCTCTGCATAGCATCCATATAGGTGATCGGATCCTCATTATTCTCATCAAGTTCGATGGGATCATCGTCCCGGACCAAGAAAACGTAGTATCTGTCCGGCTGACGCGGTACTCTACCGGATCGCCTTAATGGTGCAGGTATATTGGGCTCCGGATCTGATCTAATCATATCCGACTCAGGTTCAGCTATTGGTGTCGGTCCTTCTACCTGTTGAACTTCATCAAGTTCAACCTTAGAGGCAACGGTTCCTTCACCAAGGAACTCCTTTTCTAAAAAGATTGCCTTAAGGCTGACGAACACCTTTTGTTCATCAGCATGGTAGAAAAAATATCCTTTTGTCTCTTTGGGGTACCCTATGAATGAGCATTAGTCAGACCTAGGTCCAAGTTTGTCTGTGACTAATCGTTTGACATAGGCCGGGCACCCCCAGACCCTAAGGTGTGAAAGTACTGGCTTACGCCCTGTCCATATCTCATATGGAGTCTTAATTACAGACTTACTTGAAATCCTATTTAACAGATAACAAGCCGATTCGAGTGCATATCCCCAGAAGGATATCAGCAAGCTAGCAAAACCCATCATGGATCGGACCATGTCTAACAGAGTCCGATTCCTCCTTTCAAATACACCATTATGCTGTGATGTTCCTGGAGGAGTCCATTGGGAGAGAATCTCATTCTCTCTTAGATATGTGAGAAACTCACTAGAAAGGTATTCTCCTCCTCGATCAGATCGAAGAGTTTTAATACTCTTTCCAGTTTATTTTTCTACTTCACTTCAGAATCGTTTGAACATTTTAAATGAATCCGACTTATGTTTTATCAGATAGACATATCCATATAGGTATAGGTCATCCGTGAAAGCTATGAAGTAGAAATATCCACCTCTAGCACTGGTGCTCATGGGCCCACATACATCAGTATGTACTAGGCCCAAGAGCTCAGTAGCTCTCTCACCTTTTCCAGTAAAAGGTGACTTGGTCATTTTACCAAGAAGACAGAACTCACAGGTTGGAAGTGATTCACAATCACTGACTTTGAGGATTCCCTCTTGAGTCAACCTGTTTATTCTGTTCTTATTTATATGACCTAGCCTCCAATGCCATAAGTAGATATTTGACACACTATCTAATCTAGGGTGCTTGCCAGTAGAATAGACTCTTATCAGGCTTGATCTTTTTGGTCTGGCTCTGCACAGATGTCCCAGCCTGAACTTGCACCTTCTTGACTTTCTTCTTCTTGTACTTCTTTCCTTTCTCAAAGGGTCGAGAACTAGAAGATGAACCTCCCACTGAGTTCACCGAGTTCACTGACTCCTTGAGGAGTTGGTGATCCTTCTCAAAGTTCTAAAGCAACCCCATTAACCCATGGTAGTTTACTTCAGGCTTTGTCATTCTATAATGAGTGAGGAATGGGAGATAAGACTTGGGCAGCGAGTTCAGTATTGCATCTTTCCCAAGTTGCTCATGCAAGGGAAAGCCGAGCTTGCTCAATCGTTCCATCAGCTCGATCATGTACAATACATGATCAGTGACAGAGGCACCATCCCGCATTTTGGCGTTGAAGATGGCACAACTAGTCTTGTGCCTCTCCACGTCATCGGGTGTGCCAAAGGCATCCTCCAACACTTGAAGCATGTCCTTTGGCTGAGTCGTCTCGAATCTGCGACTGAACTCGTCGCTCATAGCAGCTAGCATGATACAGCGCACCGTGGTCCGGTCACTGAGCCACTTCTGGTAAGTGTCTCTGACTGTTCCACGTGCATTGACAGCTGGCTCCTCAGGTGTAGGATCCATTATCACATATAGGATCCGTTCATGCTCCAGGACTATCTTCAACTTTCGGTACCAGCTACCGAAATTGGGTCCCACCAACTTATCATTGTCCAACAATGATCGGAGCGATAGGAAAGTGGCCATATCTACACAAAAGAAAACCATAACCTAATTAGTAATTGATTCATTAAACCTAAAGATTTGGACTTTAATCAAAAGGTTTCTCCCACTATTTTATTCGAATTGGTAGCCTCTACCTCCAATTCGAGGAATTATCCTAATTCTTTAGCGGGTACTAGAATCCACTTAGACTGCACACAAGCCCAACTTTGGTTGGCCAACCCATGTACATCTAAGGGTAGGTTCATAACCAATTGTTTCTCTAAATAATTTTTAGTAATTTTAATTTTGCCCCAGAAACCTAATCAGTAGGCTTTGGCCTCCACTGTAAGGATCCAGTTAGGTCCAACCATTAACATGATCATACTTGGTGTATCTAACCAATGAATGATTAAGCCCAACTTTGGTTGGCTCACCTAACCACCATTAGAGAGACACTTCCAAGTCATCATATGATGAGTCATAATTCCATTAGTCAACAAGCACCAGGCCTTTGGGTCTGCAATGATTATTGAGTTCATGGACTCATTATCAAACACCTTAATGGGAGGCTATGACTCAGTTATCTCCATAACTTTATCATTTTAAGGACCTAATAATTTTAGAGGATTAAATAATATAGAGGATGAGGTCAGATGAACCAGCTTATCATGATCCTCCCACTGACTTCACCAAGTCAGCTTAAGGGAGACCATTAAAAGGGCTGGTCTAGGAGCACCTAAATCAGTCACACTGATTTACCTAGCTGACATGGGTTAGCTCGAATAGTCAAGTGATCCGATCAAAACATAATTTCACCAAGAGGCCAGGTAAGTTCGATCAGTAGGAGGGTCTGCCAAAGCTTGCCTTAGACACCATCATGAATGGCCAGGTAAGCGGGCTCCCAATTAAAAACCACCGGTCTGGTTTACCTTAGACACCAACTGGTTTAATTAGTTTCGATTAGATCAACCTAACAGTTCATGCTAGACCGCTTAGCCAAGAATCAAGTCCATTTGGTTCTCGTTAAAGATATGGACTTGACCAACTACAACTATTGTAATTGATCTAGAGAATCCTTGACCTAATCTAAGACAACAATTGATTAGATTTAGTCAATTCTCTAATTAAGTCCATTTTTAATCTAACCATAGGTCTAACCCAATTAATGGACCTAGTTTCCACTAACCCATTAACCCAATGTGTTATGATTTGTGTCTTAGGTTCTTCAATTCACAATCCTAGAACCTAATCAAACAACTTCTTAATTCTTAATTAAGTTTTGGGCTGAGGGTTGGGTTCGGCTTTGCAAAAAATAATTTTCATATTTGTAAAAACAATTTTACAATATGATTCTACCAATCATATTGCATGTTTGATTCATAATCAAGATGCAAGTGAAATAAACATGAAACTACTTTAGATCTAATCTAAACAGGTTCATGTAATTGAAACAATTTCAACTTTAAATAATTTTTTTGCATAAAAATTATTAATAAAGAGATTTAAAATTTGTGATTGATCTAAAATTGCAGGACAACCTTACAGCAGGACAACCTTGCAGTTTGTGATTGATCTAAAATTTTAATTTCAGATTTAATAATCAGATTATAAATTAGATCTAATCTAAAAATAATCTAAGCATGTATAAATAATCATGTAATAAAGAACCTTGCTCTGATACCAATTGTAGGAACCAGATCTAGGGTTTCAGGGTTAGATCTTGAAACTTTTTCAAGATCATACAGCGGAAGACTAAAATAAATCAAAATTTATTTTCTAAGATCAGAAAATCCCTAGATCTAAGATCCTATTACATGATTATTACATAGCATTAAATCAAAAATTAAAATATATATAAATATAGTATGAACTACATGTTGATCATATCAACATGTTTCTATACTAGCTACATCTAATGTATGTATTAAATAATAGATCAGATCTATTACCTTGCAAGTTAGACGCTCTAACCTCACTGATCCAGGCTTAAGGATGATGTTGCAAGCCGCACACGTGTCCGACCTCTAAGAGTCATCCACACGAGCCCACGAATCTCGATCAGAAGTCCTGCTTCAGGAAATCAGCACAGTATGCTAGTACTGCGCTGATCCTTCTTTGATGGTTGATCAGGTGCCTCCTTCTTCTTGATTTGGACTCTTCCAAAGATGCAAAGTAGAAGGAGGAGTTTCAGATCTAAGACGCTCTCAGGAAACTCAAGATGGAAGGAGGAAAGATATGAAAATAAAAACCCTAGAAGAAGACCCTCTTCTTCTTCACGTTTTTCTCTCTAGACACCCAAACTTGCGTCTTTTATATCTCCACGACCCAAAAGTATTTCTCTCTGATTTTTGGATGGCAGAAAGGCTCTCAAATATCTATCTCCCCTTAAAATTTCACGAATAAACTCATCTTATATAGAGAGATATGATAGAGTCCTTGTCTAGGTCAAACACCTAGTCAAGGCTTATCCAAACATGGCAAGTAAAGGGACGCCCAACTCTTGAGCACCTCCTCCATATTTTCGTGCATGGATCACCATAAAAGGGTATACAATATGAACCCTAAAAGCCACGAAAATTCCAAAAAAAATTTGGATAAATTCGGTGCAAAATTGAAAGAGTTTTGGATTTCTAAAACTCTATCTCATAGAATTCGAAATCCAAACTTATTCCTTTTAAATTTGATCCAAATCACCTTCCATGTAAGAAAGAAGAGAGGAGACCTTTTGTGAACGTGGGAGAGATCTGGGAGAGGGCTTTTATTGCACAAAATAAGTGGAGATTGGCGTTGAATAAGAGAGAGGGCGTGGAGAAGGCTTATGTGGCGCAAGGTGGAATCCTAGTCCTACTAGGATTCTGTCTCATAACTTGTTTTAATTTGGTTTCCCAAACCAAATCAAATCAAAATTAGATCAACCCAATTAAAATAGGTCTTAACCTAATTAAGAACCTAATTTAATCAGATTAAATTATATTTAAATCTGATTTAATTTTCTAATCAAATTAGAAATTAGATTGACCCAAGTCCTAGTTGAACTAGGACTAGTTTTTCCTTGCACTTGGCTTATCCAATAAACCAATTGGACTTGATCCAATCAAGCCCAAACTAAATTTAATTAAATCATATTTAATTAGACTTAATCTCAGCCCATTGGCTTAATCAAATTAAGCCAATTAGCTATCGAATTACTAATCGATCCTCCTACAACACTTGCACTGGGTTAAATGTCAATCGTATTGATCATTTAACCCTAGAACGATTCTTAATCGTTGATCAACCATCCGATCGGATCATGAACTCTAATGTGTGTGACCTCATAGGTCCGAACCTAAGCCGGTAGCATAGGAATAAATTTCTATACCAATCGAAGTGACCATCTAGCAATGGTACCCGACGTCCGGATAGGTCGAATGTGTAGAACAACATCCTTAGAACCCATGCGGATATAGTTTTCATATAATTTATCCCCTTGACCAAAATGATCATAGGACACCCCAGAGCTCAACTGTCAACTCTGATCAGGTTGTCCACATTGTATTTCAAAATATCAAATCCATCTGATGGATTACCCTGGCCAAGGTTTTGCTAAATTGAAATACAGCGACTCATTCTTCTCCAACTCTTGGAGTGGTCAATCCCATCTCGATCACACTCTGACTTCGCAAGTACTTGACTGTGCCCAGAAGCCTTCCGTCCCTGAATTAGAAATTCAGTTAGTCCAGTACCAAAGCACAGTGAGTTGCTTGCAAGTCACTGAGGCGATCTCAAGTCTAAGGGACATTTATACCTATATCCCATCAGAGACATTCTCGACAGCAGAATGCTCTGGAGTTGGTCACGTTCAATGACGATGTACCCTTACATCTCACCTGTATGCCATACCAATGTCTCCACACTCCTTGGTTAAGAGGACAACCAACCCATATGGCCTACAGCGACCTATGCTTGATAGAAGCTGTCGTCCTTATTAACAGCCTATCATTTGGTCGTGAACAGTTTTAAGGACTAATCGATAAATCCTCTCTTTATCGAACTTAAATAGTCCTAAGGACTTTATCATAACAACGGAGTTCATTAGAAGATGAAAGCTTATGATGAAAATGCCAAATATATTTTATTTATTAACAAATCAATTACAATACTTGATTGCTCAACCGTCAACAGCTTGACGATTGGCTTTTTAGGACACATTTCCCAACAGTTACATGAAGGTCAGTGGGAAGATTCCATACTGACATCGGTTATGATGTGGTTATATATTTAATTTTTTTTCAAAGACGTAGGTCAAACATTCTGAAAATAAATGTCTATAAAGATAAATCCTAAAAAGATGTTTGTTTTTTACAGATAAGTATATAGAAGAGGTGCTGAAAGGGTTCGATATTGAAAGCTTCAAGAGGGATTCATTATCCTCTTAGATATGGATGTATGCCAAGTTATATAGTTGAATTGGTATATCTTGCTGTGAAAGTCATAAGCAGATATTAATCAAATCCAAGCTGGATGCATTGAATTGCTGTGAAAATATTCTTAAGTACTTAAGAAATACTAAGAAATTATTTCTTATCTTTGAAGAAGGGTTAGAGCTAAAGAGTGAGAGGATATACTGATGCTGATGGTAGACATCAGCATGTATTCTTGAGTAATATTGGTTCGATATGTTGAAAGGATTTCAGGCAATCGACCAATGGAAGCTGAATATGCTATAGATGTGCAGGATGCATTCTGGTTTTTATGATAGTTGCAAAACTTGATATCATACCATTGGATGCTTTGACATTGTACTGCAAAGATAATGGTCCACAGTCCTTTGCCAAGGAGCCAAGGTCTCACCAGAAGTCCATGCACATAGAGCAAAGATATACGCAATTACCTCAAGTACAAATATATAAAGGTACAGAGAGTAAACTCTATATAGAATATGGTAGGCTCAAGTCACTTAGCCAGCTAAACACCGAAGCCTGTCTTCAAAAGATGGGGCTTAAGTATATGGTAGATTGGCTTTAGTGCAAGTGAGAGTTTGTTAGATGTGTGTCTTAGAAGTCAATCTTGACTGACATATACCTTTTTTCTGGAGCATATTTTGTACTTGTTGGGTAGTTTTTATAACAAATTATGTCTTATGTGTCCATGATTTGTCTTAAAAATTAACAAAGATGATTTTGTATATTCTCAAGGTGTTGAGAATTTGAGACATACATCATTAGTGATTAATTTCTAAATGCTCCCGATCGAAGGATCATCATGGAGGACAGTGATCAATCCATTCAGATCGATGCACAGATTACCTCTCTTTAGGGTAGATGAGTCTCGAGTCTGTGGTGTAGAGACATTGGGATAAGAGTGCAAGTAGTTGTTAGAGAACAACTTACACTGAGTGTGACCAATATGAGAAACCACTTGGATGTCTACTCACTCGTCAGTGGTCTTCTCGATGCTGCATGTTGGGAATAGTGTCCCAAAGCCAATCGTCAGTCTGTTGACGGTTGTGCTCTTTTTTGTATTAGTACATGAATTATAAATAAATAAAAGTTATTTTAGTATTTTTTTATCACAAATATTTCATCTTCTAATGAACTCCTGTGTTGTGGTGAAGTCCTTAGGACTATTTAGACTCGACAAAGGAGGATTTGTCGCTTAGTCCTTAAACATGTTCGCGACCAAATGATACGTTGTTACCAAGGATGACAACGTTTATCGAGCATAGGTCGTTGTGTGTCATATGGGTTGGTTGTCCTCATAACCAAAGAGTGTGGAGACACTGGTATGGCATACAGGTGAGATGTAATGGTACATCTGCACTGAACGTGACCAACTCCGGAGCTATTTTTGCTGTCAAGATTTGCTCCGATGGGATATGGGTATAAATGTCCTTCCGACCTGAGACCGCCACGGTGACTTGCAAGCAACTCACTGCACTTAGGCACTGGACTACCTGAATTTTTAATTCAGTAACGGAAGGTTGCTGGGTGTAGTCAAGTACTTGACTTGTCGGTGCGTGTGTCAAGATGGGATTGACCACTCCAGTTTAGGAGCTGTGTACAGTCGTATTTCAATTTAGCAAAATCTTGGCCAGGGTAGTCCTAGTGAGGAGTCACAGGACTAATTGAGTTGAGCACGATTCGGATGATATCATCAGGGTTGACAGTTTAACCCTGAGTCGTCCTAAACACAGGGGTCAAAAGGGATGAATTATACGGTAACCATATTCACGTAGGTTCTGAATGTTGCGATTGTGATTATTTGACCTATCCGATCGTCAGGTACCATTGCTAGATGGTCACTTCGATTAGTACAGGAATTGGTTCCTGTGCTACCGGTTTAGGTTCGAACCTACGGGGTCACACACATTAGAGGTTCCTTTCTGATCTGATGGCTGATTATGAGTCTTATCTATCTGAGACTCTATGATTGAGAATTAGGATTCTCTAATCATGAGTTCCACACATTTTGGGTACCGGGGTCAAAATTTTGAATTTCAAATTTTGAATTTGAAATTTGAACTCTTTGATCAGGGTTTCATATCGATGGTCTCTGATGCCTGATTGCCCATCGAATTTGGACTCAATATTTATGAGAGGTTTAATTAGTAATTTAATCACTAATTAACTCAATTTGATTGAGTAATTATTTTTGGATCAAGTCCAATTGAATTGGATTCAGTTTGGATTGACCCGATTAGGTTAAATGTTGACCTAATCGCTAAGGTGGTTTAGTCCCTGATTTGATCAGGGATTAGGTTTAGTTAATTCTTGATTTGATTAGGATTTTATTGAGCCTAATTAAGCCTAATTATGTTGGGTTTAATCTGGTCTAATTGTGCTTGACCTATTTTAAACTAGGTTGGCTCAATTTGAATCAAACCACCTTGTTTTAAATTCCTTGCGACACCCAACTTCCTTGCATCCATTTGAATTCACGAGAAGAAACTTCTCGTGAAATTTTTCTCATGCAAAACCTTTCCCCACACCCTCATTTGTGTGCCATATGGATGGATAAAATAATTAGTTAGCCATTCAAATTCAAAGCATGTTTGAATTTGAATGGATAACTTATCACTTGCCCTTTCATCCTTATCCATTTTGTGTGCCACATTACTTACACGAGAAAAGATTTCTCGTAAAATATTTTCTATGCACAAAGAGCCACGCCCCTTCTCTTCTCACACCCAAAAGGATAGGGATAAGTTGGTTTTCGTTTGAATTCAAATTTGATTTGAATTCAAATGTGTAACCTCTTGTCTTTATCCTCTCACGCGGATAAGACACGTTCGATGTTGTTTTAAAAAGAGGAGAAAGGTGGGACGTGCGTAGAAATTTTAGGAGAGAAACTTTGGGGCATGAGGAAGGCTTCTGTGCAAGGTGAAGGTCTAAAACCTTCCGAGAGAAAAAGAAAAAAAAGAGAGAAAATTGGGCGCAGGGTTTTTGGTGTGTACCCTAGGGTTTCTACCTAGGGTTCGGGAAGTGAGATTGGTGTGCCACGAGTGTCGTGAGTCCACCAAATTTTAGAGAGAGATCCATCAGCCTCTCAAGCAACTGTGCAGATGATCCGGAGTATCCAAGAAGTCGGCACACATCGATCGAAGGAGTTCGATCAACATCTGCCATCAAAAGGGTAAAATCACGAACTAGCATTCGTGAGGAGCTGATCAGACGGGAGCTTCGTGTGGACGATCCACAGAGGCCAGACATTTGTGTGGCTGTGACGTGATGATCAGAGCCCCCCGACGGTGATCAGATTATGGTGATCGACTATCCGCAAAAGGTGATGTGTTCTGAACACAGTACTGTAAAACGTTTACTGATTCAAATTTGAATTTTAAATTTAAATGCATGCTGTTGTATCATATTTAGATCCTAGTGTAGGGTTAATTAGTATTAATTAATGAGATTAATTAATAATTCTACTATAAAATAGTAATTTTAAAAAAGTTTTAAAATTATCATTTTGCCCCTGCACTAAATTTTTGCTTCAAATGGTATTAGAGCATGGTTCTGGAATATGATATACATATGCATGCATAGATTAAGGTGTAATCTATAAGTTTAAATTTGAAATTTAAAATTTAAAATTTGAAATTCAAAAAGATTTGAAATTTAAAATTTAAAATTTAAAATTTGTTAGAAGTTTCAAATTTGAAATTCAAAATTTGAAATTTGAAATTTGGTTGAAATCTCAAATTTAAAATTTGAAATTCGAAATTTGAAATTTGAAATTCAAAATTTAAAATTTGAAATTTGAAATTTGGTTGAAATCTTAAATTTGAAATTTGAAATTTGAAATTCGAAATTCAAAATTTGAAATTAAAAATTCAAAATTTAAAATTCAAAGATTGGAAATTCGAAATTTAAAATTTGGTTGAAATCTCAAATTTGAAATTTAAAATTTGAAATTTAAAATTTGAAATTTAAAATTCAAAATTTAAATTTTGAAATTAGTATATTTAGATATACTTGATCCAAGTAGCAAGTAATCTAATTGGGTTGGTTGCCATGGCCGTCCGATCATAGGAGAAAAGTAGGGTTTAAAGGCCCTCTCTTCCCATTCGATGGGGTCTCCTATGGCGGTAGGGGTACCGATGCAATTATATCCCATACCGATGAAGCAGTGAAAGGACTTAATTAAGAAATTTATCATGAATGTGTTAGATTAGATCTAAAAGAAAATTTATGATTTATTTTGAGTTATTTTCTGTTATGAAATGAGCAATAGAATTGCTGTTTATGAAATGTGCTGACCCGTTTGTGAAATGAGTTAACACATTTGGTGAACAGAAAATAAAATCTTTCAAATTTAAAAATTATTTTTAAAATGTCAAACCCTGACCCATCAGCCCAAGTACTTAATTAAAAGAATTAAGTGTTGTCTAGTAGGTCTAGAATTGTGAATTAAGACCTAAGACAATTGCATAAACTTGTGGGTCAATGGGTTAGATGAATTAGGTCCATAATTGGGTTAGACCTAAGGTTAGTTTAAAAAATAGACTAAATGGAGTAATTGGTCAAATCTAATCAAAAGTTGAATTAGATTAGGTCAAGGATACTCTAGACTCAACTTCAATAGTTGTAGTTGAATGGGTCCATGTCTTTAACTAGACCAAGATGGACTTAATTCATGGCTACGCGGTGGAGCCCTATTTACTAAGTTGATCAAAATTAAAACTAATGAACCGGTTGGTGTTTAAGGTAAGTTCGGCAGTTTTGACCAGTGGTTCTTAAGCGGGAGCTACTCGCATTGATTCGATCATTGACGAGTTAATGGCAAATCCCTACCACTGATCTCACTTACCTGGCCAATCTGGTAAGTTAGATTTTGATTAGATCACTTGGTGATTAGAGCTCACCCATGTCATTAGGTAAATCAGTGTGACTGATTTAGGTGCTCCTAATGCCAGCTTTAATTAAATCTTTTTTTAATCTGACTTGGTGAAGTCAGTGGGAGGATTGAAATTGGCTGGATGATTTTTTCTCTACTATTCTTTAATAAAATCCTCAAAATTATTAGGTCCCTAAAATGATTAAGTTATAATGATAACTAAGTCATAGCCTCCCATTAAGTGAGTGATAATGAGTCCATTAGTTCAATGATCATTGGAGGCCCAAAGGCCTGGTGCTCATTGGCTAATGGAATTATTATTCATAATATGATAATTTGATTGAGTCTTTCTGATGGTGGTTAGGTTGGCCGGCCAAAGTCGGGCCTGATCATTTATTGGTCCGATTCACTAAATTAAGTCATGTTAATGGTTGGACCTAACCAGATCTTTTCAGTGGAGGCCAAAGCCTACTGATTAGGTTCTGGGGCAAAATCAATTACTAGAAGTTGTTTAGAGAAACAACTGGTTAAGAACCTACCCATAGATGCACATGGGTTGACCAACCAAAGTTGGGCTCGTGTGTAGTCTGTGTGGATTCTAGTACCCATTAAGGAATTAAAGTAATTCCTCGAATTGGAGGATGAGGCTACCAGTTCGTAAAAATATTGAGAAAAACTTTAGACTAAAATTCAAGTCTTTAGTATTAATTTATGTACTAATAGAGGTCTCGTTTTCCTTTAAGCAGCTATGGCCACTACCCTGTCGCTCCGGTCATTATTAGATAATGACAAGCTCATGGGACCTAATTTTGATAGCTGGTATCGAAAATTGAAAATCGTCCTTGAGCATGAGCGGATCCTTTATGTAGTAACGGATCCAGCACCTGAGGAGCCAGCTCCAAACGCTAGTAAGGCGATCCGAGATACTTACTTGAAGTGGCTCAATGATCGTACCACCGTTCGATGTATTATGCTAGCAGCAATGAATGACGAGTTCAGCCGAAGGTTTGAGAATGCCCAGCCACAAGAGATGCTTCAAATATTGAATGACTCCTTTGGCATGCCTGACGACGTTGAAAGGCACAAAACTAGTTGTGCCATTTTCAATGCTCGAATGAGGGATGGGGTCTCAGTCACTGATCATGTACTGTACATGATCGAGATGATTGAGCGGCTAAGCAAATTGGGCTTTCCTCTGCACGAGCAGCTCGGTAAGGATGCGATCCTTAATTCCTTGCCCAAGTCCTTCCTCCCATTCCTTGCCACTGTAGGCTAGGTCATATCAATAAGAACAGGATAAACAGGTTGGTACAAGAAGAAATTCTTGAACTTGGTAATTGTGAATCACTTCCAACCTGTGAGTCTTGTCTTCTTGGAAAGATGATCAAGTCACCTTTTACTGGAAAAAGGTGAGCGAGCCAGTGAACTCTTGGGTCTGGTACATTCTGATGTATGTGGACCCATGAGCTCAAGTGCAAGAGGTGGATTTTTTTACTTCATAACCTTCACAGACGACCTATCTAGGTATGGGTATGTCTATTTAATGAAGCATAAGTCGGAATCATTTGAAATGTTCAAACTATTCTGAAATGAGGTAGAAAAATAAACTGAGAAGTGTATTAAAACTCTTCGATCTGATCGAGGAGGTGAATACCTTTTCAATGAGTTTCTGACGTATCTAGGGGAGAATGGGATTCTCTCTCAGTGGACTCCTCCTGGAACACCACAGCATAATGGTGTGTCTGAAAGGAGGAATCGGATCCTGTTAGACATGGTTCGATCCATGATGGGGTTTGCTGGTCTGTCGATCTCTCTCTGGGGATATGTGCTCGAATCGACTTGTTACCTTCTAAATAGAGTTCCGAGTAAGTCTGTAGCCAAAACGCCATATGAGATATGGATAGGACGTAAGCCAGTACTCTCGCACCTTAGGGTTTGGAGGTGTCCGGCTTATGTTAAACGTTTAATTACAGACAAGCTTGGACCTAGGTCTGACAAGTGTAATTTTATAGGGTACCCAAAAGAGACCAAAGGGTATTATTTCTACCTTGCTGATGAGCAAAAGGTGTTTGTCAGCCTTAAGGCAATCTTTTTAGAAAATGAGTTCCTTAGTGAAGGAACTATTGCCTCTAAAGTCGAACTTGACGAAGTTCGACAGGTGAAAAAATCGACACATGTTACTGAACCTGAACCTGATTTGATTAGATCAGATCCGGAGCCCATTGATTATGCACCCTTAAGGCGGTCTGGTAGAGTACCACATCAACCGGACAGATACTATGGTTTCTTGGTCCGGGATGGTGATCCTGTCGAACTTGATGAAAACGATGAGGATCCGATCACCTACATGGATGCAATGCAGAGACCTGACTCTGAGAAATGGTTAGAGGTCATGAAATCCGAAATGGAGTCCATGAAGGTCAACGATGTGTGGACATTGGTTGACCCACCCGAAGGAGTAAAACCCATAGGGTGTAAGTGGGTCTTTAAAAGGAAGAGGGGCGCAGACGGAAAGGTGGAGACCTATAAAGCCCGTCTGGTTGCCAAGGGATATCGTCAACATTATGGTATAGACTATGACGAGATATTTTCTCCTGTGGCAATGCTCAAATTCATTCGGATTATGCTTGCGATAGCTGCCCATCTGCACTATGAAATCTGGCAGATAGATGTGAAAATAGCTTTCCTAAATGGAGAGCTGGACGAAGAGGTGTATATGATACAACCTGAAGGGTTCACATCCACAGATGAGTCTAAGGTGTGCAAGCTACAGAGGTCCATTTATGGACTTAAGCAGGCATCTCGGAGTTGGAACATACGTTTTGATAGGACGATCAAAACGTATGGCTTCGTTAAGAACGGAGAAGAGCCCTGCATTTATAAGTGGGCTAATGGTCCAGTAGTAGTATTTCTTGTATTGTATGTGGATGACATTCTCTTAATCGAGAATGATGTCCCTGCATTACAGGGAATAAAGATTTGGCTATCATCACAGTTCTCCATGAAGGATCTGGGAGAAGCTTCCTACATCCTAGGGATGAGGATCTATAGGGATAGATCCAAAAAGTTGCTTGGCTTATCCCAGTCCACGTACATTGATACTATGCTGAAAAGGTTCAGCATGGAAAATTTCAAGAAAGGCTATCTACCGATAAGCCATGGAATTTCTCTCTCAAAGAGGGATTGTCCGACAACACCTCAAGAGAGAGAGCGTATGGGTAGGATTCCATATGCTTCGGTAGTGGGATCTATCATGTACGCCATGACATGTACACGACCAGATGTGGCATACTCACTAGGGGTAGTGAGTAGATACCAATCTGATCCAGGAGAGAATCACTGGAAGGTTGTTAAAACCATCCTGAAGTATTTAAGAAATACTAAGGACCAGTGGCTTATATATGGTGAATCGGACTTGAGACTTATAAGGTTTACAGACTCTAGTTTCCAGTCTGATCGCAATGATAGCAAGAGTGTGTCAGGATTTATTTTTACCCTTAATGGTGGGGCTGTCTGCTGGAAGAGTTCCAAGCAGCACACTGTGGCTGATTCAGTATGCGAGGCGGAATATATTGCTGCATCAGATGCTGCCAAAGAAACGGTGTGGCTGAGAAATTCATCACCGAGCTCGGAGTAGCACCCTCCCTTGTTGGTCCAGTTCTGCTCTACTGCGACAGCTCTGGAGCCATTGCTCAGGCGAAGGAACCAAAGGTACACCAGCGGACGAAGCATATTCTGCGCCGCTACCATCTCATCTGGGAGATCGTGGATCGAGGTGACGTCGACCTTCAAAAGATCGATGGAAGGAGAACCTGGCTGACCCATTCACTAAAGCCATTGCGGTGAAGGAGTTCAACGACTACAAGTCGAAGATGGGTATTAGATACTGCACCGATAGGCTTTAGGCCAAGTGGGAGATTGTTGGGAATAGTGTCCCAAAGCCAATCGTCAGTCTGTTGACGGTTGTGCTCCTTTTTGTATTAATACATGAATTATAAATAAATAAAAGTTATTTTAGTATTTTTTCATCACAAATGTTTCATCTTCTAATGAACTCCTGTGTTGTGGTGAAGTCCTTAGGACTATTTAGACTCGACAAAGGAGGATTTGTCGCTTAGTCCTTAAACATGTTCGCGACCAAATGATACGTTGTTACCAAGGTCGACAATGTTTATCGAGCATAGGTCGTTGTGTGTCATATGGGTTGGTTGTCCTCATAACCTAAGAGTGTGGAGACACTGGTATGGCATACAGGTGAGATGTAATGGTACATCTGTACTAACGTGACCAACTCCAGAGCTATTTCTGCTGTCAAGATTTGCTCCGATGGGATATGGGTATAAATGTCCTTCCGACCTGAGACCGCCACGGTGACTTGCAAGCAACTCACTACACTTAGGCACTGGACTACCTGAATTTCTAATTCAGTGACGGAAGGTTGCTGGGTGTAGTCAAGTACTTGACTTGTCGGTGCGTGTGTCAAGATGGGATTGACCACTCCAGTTTAGGAGCTGTGTACAGTCGTGTTTCAATTTAGCAAAACCTTGGCTAGGGTAGTTCTAGTGAGGAGTCACAGGACTAATTGAGTTGAGCATGATTCGGATGATATCATCAGGGTTGACAGTTTAACCCTGAGTCGTCCTAAACACAGGGGTCAAAAGGGATGAATTATACGGTAACCATATTCACGTAGGTTCTGAATGTTGCGATTGTGATTATTCGACCTATCCGATCGTCGGGTACCATTGCTAGATGGTCACTTCGATTAGTACAGGAATTGGTTCCTGTGCTACCGGTTTAGGTTCGAACCTGCAGGGTCACACACATTAGAGGTTCCTTTCTGATCTGATGGCTGATTATGAGTCTTATCTATCTGGGACTCTATGATTGAGAATTAGGATTCTCTAATCATGAGTTTCACACATTTTGGGTACCGGGGTCAAAATTTTGAATTTCAAATTTTGAATTTGAAATTTGAACTCTTTGATCAGGGTTTCATATCGATGGTCTCTGATGCCTGATTGCCTATCGGATTTGGACTCAATATTTATGAAGGTTTAATTAGTGATTTAATCACTAATTAACTCAATTTGATTGAGTAATTATTTTTGGATCAAGTCCAATTGAATTGGATTCAGTTTGGATTGACTCGATTAGGTTAAATGTTGACCTAATCGCTAAGGTGGTTTAGTCCCTGATTTGATCAGGGTTAGGTTTAGTTAATTCTTGATTTGATTAGGATTTTATTGAGCCTAATTAAGCCTAATTATGTTGGGTTTAATCTGGTCTAATTGTGCTTGACCTATTTTAAACTAGGTTGGCTCAATTTGAATCAAACCACCTTGTTTTAAATTTCCTGCGACACCCAACTTCCTTGCACCCATTTGAATTCACGAGAAGAAACTTCTCATGAAATTTTTCTCACGCAAAACCCTTCCCCACACCCTCATTTGTGCACCATATGGATGGATAAAATAATTAGTTAGCCATTCAAATTCAAAGCATGTTTGAATTTGAATGGATAACTTATCACTTGCCCTTTCATCCTTATCCATTTTGTGTGCCACATTACTTACACGAGAAAAGGTTTCTCATGAAACATTTTCCATGCACAAAGAGCCATGCCCCTTCTCTTCTCATGCCCAAAAGGATAGGGATAAGTTGGTTTTTGTTTGAATTCAAATTTGATTTGAATTCAAATGTGTAACCTCTTGTCTTTATCCTCTCACGCGGATAAGACATGTTCGACGTTGTTTTAAAAAGAGGAGAAAGATGGGACGTGCGTAGAAATTTTAGGAGAGAAACTTTCGGACGTGAGGAAGGCTTCTGCATAAGGTGAAGGTCCAAAACCTTCCGAGAGAAAAAGAAAGAAAAGAGAGAAAATTGGGCGCAGGGTTTTTGGTGTGTACCCTAGGGTTTCTACCTAGGGTTCGGGAAGTGAGATTGGTGTGCCACGAGTGTCGTGAGTCCACCAAATTTTAGAGAGAGATCCATCAGTCTCTCAACAATTGTGCAGATGATCTGGAGCATCTGAGAAGTCGGCGCACATCGATCAAAGGAGTTCGATCAACATCTGCCATCAAAAGGGTGAAATCACGAACTAGCATTCGTGAGGAGCTGATCAGACGGGAGCTTCGTGTGGATGATCCGCAGAGGTCAGACATTTGTGTGGCTGTGACATGATAATCAGGGCCCCCGACGGTGATCAGATTGCGGTGATCGACTACCCACAAAAGGTGATGTGTTCTGAACACAGTACTGTAAAACGTTTACTGATTCAAATTTGAATTTCAAATTTAAATGCATGCTGTTGTATCATATTTAGATCCTAGTGTAGGGTTAATTAGTATTAATTAATGAAATTAATTAATAATTTCACTGTAAAATAGTAATTTTGAAAAAGTTTTAAAATTATCATTTTGCCCCTGCACTAAATTTTTGCTTCACTGCAGTAGTGTGATTGGTCCTTTGACCTGTGGTATGTTGGCTATTCGCAGCGAGGCTACTTAGTTTGACTGCACATTCTCTTGGTCCCTAGTCATTCGGATCCTTGCATGTATGTTGGCTATTGTAGGTTCAGGTTCGCTGTTTGTAGTAGGATGCATCTAGATGAAATTTATCGACCTTGATAGAAAAGGAGAAGTCCTATGCGATTTACAAGATTGAGTTCAAAAAATCTCTGGCCAGAGTAAGTGTGAATACTAGAAAAGAATTTTTATGAGATTCACAGATGAACTCGAGTCGAGCCAATCTAGCATATGACTAACAATGGGAATTGACGAGTTCTCCATGACCTCTGTCAAGTCGGGACTCTCAATAGAGGAATTGTATCACACGATAACTGCACCTAGGGGTTCATTTTTTATTCTGCTAGATTGTCACTAAATGTTGCTAGATGTCACTGGTGGATCATGAGAATCACTAAGATCATTTTCGGATCAATGATCTTTGTTGAGGTGAGTTGGAATCGTTTAGTCCATCAAAAAGAGTTTCGATAATACTGTGATGGAGATCATAGTATGTCCCACTACCAGACAGAATAGAACTTGAGGGGTCACACACAGAAAGAGTATGATCTGATCAATGGCTTGGATCATAATCAAATTATCAATCGGATTGATAGTTTAAATTTTAAAAACTGCTAATTTGTAAGCATTACAATTTTGGCAGCTGCTACTTGTTAGCGCAGGGACTTAATTATAAATATTATAATTTTTTAAATTGATTAAATTATAAATTAAATTTTAATTAATTTAAATTAAATTAATTTAATTATATTTAATTTAATTTAATACTAATTGGGTTCAATTATCAAATCAGATTTGAATTTCAAACTTGATTGGATCAGGCTTGACAGTCTTTTGAATTTAGCTGGTTTCGGACTCGATTTGAACCCGATTGAGATCCAACTTGAACCAGAAGAACTTTGACTCAGAGAGTCAAGACCATTATGACTCTCTCTCTAGTTTTCATGTAGAGAAGAGAAGGGTGCATGTGAAAATGTACCCCCTTATTCTCTTGCGCGCATGAAGAGATGTGGGGCACCAATAGTTGGCGCCCCATCCTTTTGGGACTCTCCCTCTTTAGGACATCTATCCAAATTTGATTTGAATAGATGTCTTATCAAGAGAAGATCCTTATCTGGTTTGAATGGGTATGGAATATTATTTTGTGTGAGAAAAACTTTAAGAAAGATGGGCATGCGCTAAGAGATTATCGTGAGAGTTTTCATGCGACTTCCTTTTTGGCGCACAAAACTTTTCCATTACTTTTCCATGCCATTCATTCCTATTTGGATAAGATTTTATCTTATCTCTTTGGGGTGTGAGGGAGAGGTGGCATGAATTGGTTTTGTGCGACAAAAATAAATGAGAAAAGGGAGGTGGCGTGCGTGAGATATAAGAGGCTTTCTTTCTTACATCTTTCTCTCCTTACACCTCCACACCTCTTCCTCCCTTATCCCCTTTGTCCAATGCCCAGATTTGATGGTGATCAGATCTAAGAGAGAAAAAGAGAAAGAAGAAGAGAAGAAGAAGGATTCTTCTTCTCTTCATGGTGATCTGGTTCAGATCTCGTCGGATCTGTGTGAAAGAATTGACGCAGCAATCTTCTTCTTCAAGATCTGGAAGAAAAGATCTAGATCCAAGTATGAAGAGCGAGATCTGTAAAGTGCTAGCACATCGATGATCTCAATGCTCTAATCAAACATCTTCATGTGGATACCAGTAGAGGTCGGATGCGTGCGCAGTTATGATCAGAACCCGGGACATCCGCATGATCCGAGATATGGAGATCTGATCTCCAATTTATTTCTTACTAATGTTTGTTTTCTTTTTCAGATTTTAGATCATGGTTGAATGTTTGTATCAAGATTCTAACTATAATTTTCAAATTAGATCTGATACATGGTTTAATTAAAAATATTTTTATTAATTTATTTTCACTGCACAAATGTTTAGAAAAAATTTTTAAACTACACGTATGGACTGTACAGTATTCTAACATAATGTATACCATGACATGTACAAGATCAAATATGGCATACTCATTAGAGATAGTGAGTAGATACCAATCTGATCTAGGAGAGAATTACTGGAAGGTCGTAAAGATCATCCTTAAGTATTTAAGAAATACTAAGGACCAGTGGCTTGTTTATGATGAAACTAACTTGAAACTAGTGGGGTTCACTGACTCTAGCTTTCAGTCAAACCATGACGATAGCAAGTGTATGTCAGGTTATATTTTTATCCTGAATAGTGGAGCAATCTGCTAAAAAAATTTCAAGCAACACACCATGGCTGACTCTATTTGCGAGGCGAGTATATCGCGACATCCGATGCTGCGAAGAAAGCTGCATGGTTGTGAAAGTTTATCAATGAGTTTGGAGTGACACCCTCCGTCAATGGTCCTATCCTGTTATATTATGATAGCACTAGAGCCATTGCTCAAGCTAAGGAGCCGAAGTCCTATTAGTGCACCAAGCATATTCTGCGTCGCTACCACCTTATTTAGAAGATCATGGATCGAGGTGACATAGACCTTCAGAAGATCGACGAAAAGGAGAACTAGCCGACCTATTACTAAAGCTCTCGAAATCAAGGAGTTCGATGATCACAAATCGAAGATGGTATATGATACTGTTCCGATTGGCTTTAATCCAAATGAAAGTTGTTAGAAAATATATCCTAAAGCAATTGTCAGCCTGTTGATGATTGTACTAATAATTATAATTATATAATTTTTATTAATAAAAATTATTTAGTTTTTTCATCATATTTTGTCCATCTTATTTGAATTTCTATATTATGATGAAGTCCTTATAACTATATTTAATCAATAAAGAAAGATTTGTCGCTTAGTCCTTAAAACGTATTTGCAACCGAATGATATGCTGTTAATAGGATGATAGCAATATCGAGTATAGGTCATTGTATGCCATATGAGTTGGTTGTCCTCTTAACCAAAGAGTATAAAAACACTGATATCGCATGCAGGTGGAATATAGGTGTACGTTCGCACTGAATGTGATCATTTGCCAAGTACTCTGCTGTCAAGAGTAGTTCGTGAAAGGTATAGGTATAAGTATCCCTTAGATCTGAGATCACTATGGTGACTTGTAAGCAATTCACTGTACTTTAGTACTGAATCATCTAAATTTTTAATTCAGTGATGGAGGTTACTGGGTGCAGTCAAATACTTATGAAGTCGGTGTGTGAGTCAAGATGGAATTGATCCCTCTGAATTCGTAGAAGATATGCATCAGTATATTTCAATTTAGTAAAATCTTGGCCAGGATAATCCATGTGATAGATTTGAAAGGTTGAAATACAATATGGTTGACTATATTAGGGTTGATAATCAAACCCAAGGTAACCTTGAGCATTAGGGTCAAAGAGAAGAATTATACGGTAACCATACGCCAGTAGGTTCTAGAATGTTGCTTTGCAATCTTTCGATCTATCCAGACATCGGGTCCCATTGCTAGATAGTTACATCGATTAGTATAGAAGTTATTTCTTTATTACCAGCTTAGGTTCGAATATATGGGGTCACACACATTAAAAAATTCGATCTGATCTGATGGCTGAAGAGTCCAATTAGATTGTGACTTTGGTGAAGAGTCCCACTAGGACTGAGACTCTGGAGGAGAGTCCCATTGAACTGAGACTCTAGTATTAATAAAAAATTAATTAATAATTAGATTGCTAATTGGCTCAATTTAATTAAGTAAAGAGCTTTGGATCAAGTCTAATTGAATTGGATTCAGTTTGACTTAGTTTGGGTTTGATTTGATCAAGTCTAATTGCAAGAGAAATTTGATCCTGATTTGATCAAAACTTAAGCTCAGCTAATTCCTAATTGGGTTAGAAATTTATTGAGATAATTAGGCTTCTAATTTAATTAAATTTATTTCTATTATTGGGTTCAAATTAGATTTGATTTGATTTAGAATTAATTTGAAAATGAAGAGTCCAAGCCAAACAGGGACTCTATCTCTTATCCTTGCACCACCCTGGACCCATCCAATTGTTCACAACGCCAAATTGGTTTTGGCTTGAGATTTTTGCATGATGAGAGAGGGCTCAATGAGAGTGGGCGATAAAGCATGATGCATCATGATCTTATCTCTGCCTAATTTGAATGCGATTTGAATTAGAGATAAGGAGATATGAAGGAAAGAGATTTTTCAAGTTTGGAAAGAAGGATGGCACCTATTGATTTTTTTTTAAACTTTTTTGAAGAGTTTTTGGGTGTGAGAGACTTCTGATTTCCTCCACACACCAATCACCTTTTTCTAGAATTTTTGGGATGCCAAAAATTGTTCTTGGCATGGAGATATTGGCGCCATCCCCTTTGACCAAAACCCTAGCCCCTTGTTATATAAAGGGGTCTCCAATAGTCGATGCCCCATCTTGAGTCCCTTGCTGGTTTTATTTTTTCTCAGAGCTCTCTCTTCTCTCTTCTTTCTCCTCTAGATCTTCTCTTCCTTTGGAGAATCTAAGAGATCAAAAAAAGAAGAGACAATTCAGCCTTGAAGATCCTTGCAAGCTAGCACTTCCAAGAAGCCTAATTTGCATCGATCTTCATGTGGATGTTCTATAGAGGTCGGACATCTTTGTGCAACTGCTAGCAATTGAAGAAGCACCTATCCAAGTGTTGGACTAGCAGAGATCAACAGTTTATAGTTTGTTAATGGTTCCTGAACTTGTATGATTGTTCTTGATAAATCTAAGGGTTAGATCTAGACTGCAGCATCGATTAGATCGATGTAGTTTTTTATTTTCAAATCTTAAGTTCATATTAAACTATATTATAAATCTTGGCATGGTAGTCTATATTAGATCTTATGCATATAAATTAGATTAAATCATTTAATCTAACTAATCTGCTGTGAAAATTTTTAAAATTACATGTATAGTACTGCCTATCTTTCCTTCACCGTGAAGCACATCATGGACCGCACCATATCTAATAAGATGTTATTCTTTCTTTTCACAATACCATTTAATTATGAAGTGTAAGAAGGTATCCATTTTGAAAAAAATTTATTATCTTTTAAATGATCAAGAAACTCACTAGTTAAGTATTCCCCTCTTCGATCAGATCGAAAAGCTTTAATACTCTTACCAGTTTATTTTTCAACCATTTTTTGGTACTTTTTAAACTTATCAAAGTCTTTAGATTTATATGTTATTAGATACACAAATCCAAACCTTCACAAATCATCAGTAAATATGATGAAGTAGAAGTATCCATCTCTAGCCTAAGTTAACATTGGGCCACAAATATCTGTATGTACTAGGTCCAGTAAGTCACTAGCCCTTTCTCCATGTTCAATAAATAGAGTCTTGGTCATCTTACCTATAAGACAAGATTCATAAATTTCATATGATTCAAAATCATAAAGATCAAAAAAAAAAATTGTATAACTTGTTAATCCTTGACTCATTGATATGACCAAGTTGGCAATACCAGAGATATGTGACATTCATATCTTCTCTCTTCTTTTTCTTCATTTGATCAATATGAAGAACATTATTACTAAGTGATAAGAATAAAAGACCATTGTCTATAAAAGCATTGACATAACATTCAATAGAAAGATAAATAGAGCACTATTACCCTTTCCTTTTATTTCAAAACCATGTTCAAGTAACATAGGTACAGAAATACTATTTCTAACAATATTAGGTATATAGTAACGGTTCTTTAATTCTAAAATTTTATCCAAAGATAACTTCAACAGCATGGTTCCTACGATTTTGGCCTTGATGGACTCTCCACTGACATCGAATAGCATGAAGTCATCTTCATCCAATTTTTTTATTCCCCACAGATCCTGTAATGATTTGTAAATGTGTGAACCACAGGCAGTATCTAATATCCAAGAATCTAAAATTGAAGTACTCAATGATAAATTTGTTTGTATCATATACAAATCTTTAGTAACACTTGTTTTCTTTCGCTTCAAATTTGTAAGGTAGTCCTTGCAGTTCTTCTTCCAGTGCCCATCCTTACCACAGTGATAATAAGTATCTTTGGTGGAGACCTTCTTCATCTTCTTCTTGGAGATGCTAGCATTTGGATTTATCTTTTTCTTTGAATCTTTTTTGCCTTTCTTTTGGAGATCTTATCCACAAGAAGAACTTATGCCTTTTCACCTTTGAAATGGCTCTCTGCTGTCTTTAGCATATTCAGTAGCTCAGGCAGACTAGTGCTTGTTTGTTCATATGAAAATTTATGACAAAGTATGAGGATGATTCAGAGAGTGACTGCAGGATCAAATCTTGATAGCTCACCATCCATAGCAAAATCTAACTATCCTAGATGAGTGATTAGATCAATCATCTTAAGGACATGGGCCTGCACGGATGTTTCTTCACTTATCTTGTCACAAAATAACTGCTTAGATATCTCATATCTAGCAGTCCAACTTTGTTCTCTATATAACTCCTTTAAGTTGAGAAGTATGGAAGGAACATCTATACCTTCATGTTGTCTCTGAAGCTTATTGCTCATAGAGGCAAGCATGATATATTTGACAGTCACACTATCATCTTGCCACATCTTATATATGATCCTTTCCTCCTTAGTAGCATCTTCTCCGATCAAACCGAGAGCAGGTATATCTAGAATGTAGAAAACTTTCTCCTGAGTGAGAATAATTCTCAAATTTCTTAATCTGTTCACATAATTAGATCTAGTCAATTTGTTAGCATTAAGAATGCTATGCAGTGAAAGTGAGGATGCCATTATGTAGTTAATCTACAAATAAAAGAATAAAATAGAAGTGGATAACTCATGATGACATGCATAACTAGATTAGGATTTTTATCTAATTGTGTCTTCCACCTTTTTAACGAATTTTATAGCCCTTGAATATGAAAATGAGAAACATAGTTATGCTTCTAAGTGGGGTTGAGATCCCTAATCCTTACAAAAATCTTATGGATAGCACAACAAGTATTCATGAGTTCAAGGATAGATAACTCTTTACTAATTGTATCATATATAATTTTTAACATTTTCTCTTGCCTCTAAAATATATATAGTTTTATGGATAGTACAACAAACTAAAATATCCTAGTTAAGTTAGATCATTCATTCCTATATGGTCATACTTAAACAATATTGTCCTTGTGATAGCACAACAAAAATACTATTCAAATATATCATAAATATCAAAATATACTTAGTCAACATCATATCGATCTTCATAGTAAGTCTTGGGATAGCACAACAAACTCACTACAAATCTTGATATATTCTATTGACTTAGCATGAAGGAAGGCCTTTATAGTATCTACAAAACTAAGCAATTAAATTCGAAACTTAATAGACCAAATTGATCAGATAAGTAGGTGGGAGGTTCTCTGATGCTTTTTTTAGACACCAACAAGTTGATCAGGTAAGCAAGTGGATCAAATTAAATAACCACCTTTGACACTTATCTTAGACACCAACTGATCAATAAATTCAAAATTTGGTTAGCAAGTGATTTCCGACACTACAACTTAATTTTTTTTTTTTTGATTGAGGGTCTTTAGATTGATCTCATGTACATTCTAACATAAATATCACATGGAATATTCATATCATAAGGAAAAACAATAACATGCAATATATCATGCTATTCAAATTATAATATCATTCATATGCCTATGCCAAAATCATGATTACAAGGATCATGTAGAATGCATATATGACTTTGGTTCAACTATTGAGCCATTGTAATTTGACTATAATTTGAATCTAACACTTGGTCCAATTCACATGTCAAATGTGACTTGAGCTAATATTTTGAATCTTAATCCAACTTGGATTACATCTTATTCAAAATCTTAATCACATTAGGCTTAACCAGGTCAACAATTGACCTAAGTCAATGCATCCTAATAAAAATTGATTAAAATATCAATTTACCATGAATCATAAAATTTTAGATCATGATAAATTCTAAATTTAACAACTGAAATTTAAAGTCTAACTACGATTATGGTAAAAATAATTTTTGATTTAAAGATCGATGCAAGTAATCGATTAATTAATATGGCATCATATGAATCAGAGCTAATCTATATGACAATAATAGTATCTTGTTTGATTGAATCTAATAAGGGTGGCTCTAATACCACTGTTGGATTTCAATTACACAGTAAAATTTGATTTTTAAAATTTTTTGACATACATAAAATAAGTTTTAATACTTAAAACTAGCCAACCGGAACACAAACCCTAGATCTGTCTTATAGACTTCAATCAAACAAATCAAGCATGCACATTGAAGCCAATCTTGATTGACACATACCTCTCTCTAGGGCATATTTTATGCTTAATGGGCAATCTTGATAATCAATCATATCATATGTATCCATGATTTATCTTAAAAATTAACAAAGATGATTTTGTATATTCTCAAGGTATTGAAAATTTGAGATATACATCATTAGTAGATAATTTCTAAATGCTTCTGATCGAAGGATTATCATGGAGGATAGTGATCAATTCATTCAAGATCGATGTATGAATCACCTCCTTTTAAGGCAGATGAGTCTCGAATCTATGGTATGGAGACATTGGGATGAAATACAGGTGGTTGTTAGAGAATAACTTGCACTGAGCGTGACCAATATGAGAAACTACTTGGATATCTACTCACTCGTCAGTAATTTTCTTGATACTGTAGTGGTGTGATAGGTCCTTTGACTTGTAGTGTGTTGGCTATTCACAGTGAGGCTACTTAGTTTGACTGTACATTCTCTTGATCCCTAGCCATTCGAATCCTTGCTATGTATGTTGGCTATTGTAGGTTTAGGTTCGTTGTTTGGAGTAGGATGCATCTAGATAGAATCTATCGATTTTGATAGAAAAAGACTAGTCCTATGCGATTCGCAAGACTGAGTTCAGAAAGTCTCTGATCAGAGCAAGAATGAATACTGAAAAAAAGTTTTCACCAGATTCACAGATGAACTCGAGTTGAGCCAATCTAACATATGACCGATGATGGATTTGATGAGTTTTTCATGACCTTCATCTAGTAGGAACTTATGATAAAAGGATTGTATCATATGATAATAGCACCTAGGAGTTTATCTTTTTTATTCTATTGGATTGCTATTACATGCTACTTGACGTCATTAGTGGATTGTGAGAACTCACTAAGATCATTTTTGGATCAACAATCCTTGTTGAGATGAGTCAGAATCATTCCAGTCCATCGAAAAAAGTTTTGATGATACTGTGAAGAGATCATGGTATGTCTCACTACCAGATAGAATAGAATCTGAGGGGGTACATACAAAAAGAGCATAACCTGATCAATGGTTTGGATTATATTCGAATTATCAATCGGATTGATAGTTTGAATTTTAGAAACTACTAATGTGTAAGCGTTACAGTTTTGGCAGCTGCTAATTGTTAGCACAGAGACTTAATTATAAATATTATGATTTATTTTGAGACTGATTAAATTATGGATCAAGTTTTAATTAATTTAAATCAGATTTAGTTTAATTAATTTTGATTTAATTTAATGTTAATTGATTCAATTATCCAAATCAGATTTAGATTTCAAGCTTGATTGGATCAGGCTTGATAGCCAGTTGAATTTGACTCAATTCGGACTCATTTGAACCGATTGAGATCAAATTTAAACTAGATGAACCATGACTAAAGAGCCCAAGTTATCTGAGACTCTCCCTCCAAATTTCACATAAAAAAAGGGAGGGAGGGTGTGGAGACATGTCCCCTTTTGGGGTTCTCTTTCTTGCTGATTTTTTTTATTTGAATTTGATTCAAAATAGGATCAAATCCTTATCTGATGGGGCATGGGATTTGATTTTTTATGCAACAAAAAAATTAAGAAAAGGAGAGACACACGTTCGCGTGCGTGAAAGAAAAAGGGTGCCCCTCCTCTATGTGCATCTTTCCTTATTTTGTTTTTTCTTTCTATTTGAATTTGATTCAAACTAAGAAGAAGATAATGTCTAAAAGGAAAAGTTTTTGGACCTTAATTTTGTGCGACAAAATTTTGGGAAGAGAAGGGGCATGCGCTATTTTAGATGAAATCTCCTTTCTTACCGCACAAAACATAATCTCAACGCATCTAAACCCTTCCTTTGGATTTGAATGCCTAAGATCAAATGAGATTTGATCTAATAGGGCATTAGGAAGTGTTTTGGTGTGTGATTAAAAAGGTTGTGTGTGATAAAAATTAGGGGGCATGAGGTTTTGGCGTGAGATGTATGGGATGGCTTCTTTAAGACATCCAACTTATTTTCTAGCACTATCCTCTCTCTTCCCTTCACCCTAACACCCAAATCTAATGTGATCAGATCTAAGGAGAGAAAAAGAGAAGAAAAAAGGTTCTTCTTCCTTTCTTGATGATCTAGTTCAGATCCCATCGATCTATGCGAAGGAGTTCGCGCGCGATCATCTTCTTCAAGATCTAGAAGAAGAGAAGTAGATCCAAGACTAAGAAGCGAGATCTACAAGGTGCTAGCACATCAATGATCTCGGTGCTCTGATCAGACATCTCTATGTGGATACTAATAGAGGTCGGGTACATGCGCGGCTACGATCAGAACCTTAGAGATCCACAAGATTCGAAGGTATGGAATTTGATCTCTAATTTTATTTCACTAATATTTAATTTTTTTTTTAGATTTTAGATCAAAGTAACATGTTCATGTCAAGATTCTTAGCATAGTTTTTAGATCAGATCTAATACATATTTTTAAATTAAAAATATTTTAATTTATTTATTTTCACTATACAAGTTTTAAAAAAAAATAAACTACACGTACAAAACTATAGCGAATTCTAACCGTAGTATCAGAGCATAGATTCTGATACGAATATGAAAATCTCTTAGATTTAAAAACTAATTTATAAAAATTAGATCTGAAGATTAGTTAGATGATCAATATCATTCTAAAATAAGATTGTCCTGGTATAATCCTGTTATATTGAATGGTTGTCCTAGAATGATGTAGAACATCAATTAATGTTAGATCTGAATTTTCTGCATGTTGTAATGTGATTACAGGATCATTTCAGATCTAAAATTATTTTAAATCTAAAATAAATCATAAATTTTTAGATCTAAAATTAATTTTAGATCTGAATATATTAATTAAGATTTAATTTGAATCTAGTATGATTGCTGAAATTTTTTGTACATACATAGATTCAAAATTATTGTTCATATATTTGACATGTGAAAGATAATTAGATCTAATTTTTAATTAATTATATATATGATATATTAGATTAATCTCTTAGTAGCTTAGTAATCGAATTGGGATAATCACTATGGCCGTTCGGTCATAAGAAGATGAAGGGATTAAAGTCCCTCTCTTGCCTATTCGATGGTTTTCTCTTATGACGTGTAGGGGTGCGACTGTGATATTTTTCATGAAGATGAACAGCGAATGAAAAATTATACATATTATATTTTTTAAATTTAAATTAGATTATGCATATATTTTTATATATTTTAGATCATTAAATATTATACGTGATATATTATTTTGATATATGATCTAAAACTTAATTTCTGTAAAATCAGATCCAAAATCTTAGGTTCTGTTTGTATGAAATCATGAAACTGTGACTAAAATATCTATGGAGTCGACTCGATTCTTAATTAGATCGACTCGATTGCCAGGTGAGTTGACTTATTTTTGCTGGAGTCAATTCGAGACCCTGATAGGTCAGCTCATTTGCTGATGAGCCGACTCAATTGTGCAGGTTAAGTCTACAGGTTTCTATTTGTTTCAGTATTGTATCGACTCATTGTGACAAGTCAATTCATGTACCAGGGGAGTAGACTCGATTCTGCAACAACCAAATTGTATGAGATACAATATAAATTGTTTAGATCAAAAATTATTTTAAGATCTGAACTTAAATTCATGTACATAATATACTTAATTTAGAATTAAGATTCAAATTATTAGATCTAAAATATGAATTTAAGATCTAAATTTTAATACATAAAATATGGACTTCAGGTATGGGTTGAACAAATTAGATTTAGAGACTAAACTACAACTAAAATCATTGATTAGATCATATTAGAACCCTTTTCGATTTTGAGCAGTTGGTCAAACCTAATCAAGAATTGGTTGGGATTAGGTCAAAAGGGCTCAAAATTGAATTTAGTTGTAGTTGGTCAAATTGATTCACATGTGATGTGAATTAATTAAATCAAGACCGAATTTGACTCAATGATTCGAGCTTGGGTCTATAGGTTAACCTAATTGATTCTAATCAACCAATTTAGTGTCTAAGACAAGTCTTAGATGGTGGTTCTTTAATTGATTTCGTTATCTGACCTGATCAGTTCATTAGTGTCTAAAAAAAGCAATGGGGGGACCCCCACTCATCTTCACTTATCTGACTATTTTGGGAGATTATGTTTTGAATGAGGTTACTTGTTGACTCAAGTTCACCCATGCCGATTAGGTTGGTCAGACATGAAATCTACTGATCCAAATTAGATTAGTCATTATATCAGATGTATGTGACTAATTAGAAGAGACTTGAACCTAAATCTTCTACTAAATATTAAGTCTACTGATTTTCCACCGTTGTAGAGATGCAAGTGCCTTTTTCGATGTTGATTATTCTTGACTAGTTACAGTGGTTCGATTGCATCGAAAAGACACAACCACTCTATTAATATTAGATGCTCCAGGATAAAGATGGGGTTGGGCCCAATAACTGTTAGGTGAGGGATCCAATGATAACTTTGCACTCGCTGGTGAATGGTGGGTCAGACTTACTAAAAAATGTATCAATAACTGTTAGGTGAGGTCATAGGACTTAAGAATAAGTCATTACAATATACTTGGAGAAGCATCTGGATAAAGAGTTATCCATGCATTCATATACGTGTTATCAATAACTATTAAGTGAGATGCCATACATCAATGGGACCGCAGCACCCACTAGAACCACTTATCATGTTAAGGTTTTTGTTTCTCCATCCGAGGAGTGTGAGAGATTCAAAAAATTAGTGAGAATTTTTTCTTTATTTTTAAAATCTTTAAAATAAATTATTACAAGTATAATCATCTAATTAAATCTTTACTCTCTATAGTCAATTCTGTCAGCTTCCAACCTTCTAGCTCGAATCCTAGATGTTAACCACTTAACCAAAATTAATTATATATTTTGGCTCAAAAATCTAAGAATAGTTCTTAGCTTTTAGAAATTAAGCCATATTTTTTATCAGGTTAATCCAATGTCATCAGCTTGTCCAATCCATAGTCAACCAGTTATACTCGACAAATAGTTGGACATTGATAATTAGGTTAGGTGCTATAAATTGGACTCCATAGTTGATCAAATCTAATATATGCATAAGGACATGTAGACTGTCATGACATGCTGATTCATCTGCAACAGTTGTGAGATGATTAGAGTTGCACAATACATGAGATGCGTGATGGACAGTTTGTCCATAATCGATGATCAAGGATATTGAAGAGCTTGAAAAACTCGACATGACCATGCACAAAAAATTACTAATGGATTTGATCCTGTAATCTCTGATTCATATGGATAGTTTATGAAACTATTATATGAATAAATAGCATCTTAACTGAATTGGTCAATATGTTGGTAACTAAAGGATCTTAAAAAGTTCAGAGATACATACTTGGAGAACCTAAAAAACCATTCACATACCTTTAGAAGGCATGTTGAATTACTCAAAATTGATCTTACAGTTTTTCTTTTTTATTAGACTCTAGTGCATATTACGCACTTTAATATAGGGTCTTAGGAAGAAAGAGGACTAAAAGAAGGTGAAGTGACTCTTTTGAGTCGGCAATAGTGCAAAAGTTGCATTGTGATCATGGGCACCTAACCTCAATGATTACTATTTAGATTTAATTCTTTATCATTTGCATGGTAATGCATTTGTGAACTTATTTGAATAAATAGTGAATACCATTAGGTCTGAGAGATCTAAAACTAAATAACCTGAAGTATATAAATAGTTTTTTTGGCTAGATCATATATGAGAAAAAATGATTTACCGACTGAAAAAAAATGGGTCTTTAGGCTCATTAATTGTTAAGTCATATCTAGTTTATGAATCATCTCTTTGAAGATTAATGATTAAGCTATCCTTTATGGGACAAAAGGATAAGGACCACTAAGATACTTATCCTAGTACACATACGATGTGCATGGCCCATTTGATGAGCAAGACTAGAAGGTTATCACTACTTCATTATCTTTATCGATGAACAGTCATGGTATAGGTATATATATGTGAGATACAAATCTGAAGATTTTGAAAGGTTTAAAGAATTCAGATGAGAAGTAGAAAAATAATTTAAAAAAAATCTAAAGGTACTTTGATCAGATCGAGGATGCAATACTAAATAAAAAATTTATTGATTATCTAAAGAGAATGGTATAGTTTTATGATGAAATTCTCCTTATACACCTCAGCTCAATAGGGTACTTGTGAAGAACAATGGCGCTTTATGAGATATGGTCTGGTTCATCATGAACATCACTAATTTAACTATTATTTCTTTAGAAACAAGATTTAATTTCTAAGATTTTCTCTAAAATTGGTTTCACCACACCATATGAGATATGATATGATAGACAGGTTAGAGGATAGGTCTGTAAGAGCTCATTTATGGAGTATCCCAAAAAAGTTTAGGATGTCACTTTCTCTTTCCAGTGGTTCACAACGTGATTGTGAGCAATCATACTATTTTTTTGGAAACAGTGGGAGGATGAACTCAAAAAATCTCTAAAAAATAGTGAGTCATAGAACCTATACAACCTATTTAAGATGAGTCAGTATATATAGTACCTCTTCCACCTCATAGATCTAGTAGGATCTCCCATCTTTTAGAAAGGTACTTGGTATTCTTACAAAGGATTAAGAGAAAATATTTTTTGAGGGAGATTGAGAACATAGGGATGATTTCAAAACCTATAATGATGTGATGTGAGGAATCATGTAATTACATAAAGGTCAGTGGGAGGGTCCCACACTGACATCAGTTATGATGTGGTTACATATAGAATTTTTTTATCAAAGATCTAGGTCAAACATTCTAAAAATAAAGGTCTATAGAGATAGATCCTGAAATGATGTTTGTTTTTTACAGACAAGAACATAGAAGAGGTGCTAAAAGGATTCAGTATTGAAACCTCCAAGAGAGATCCATTATCCTCTTGGACATAGGTGTATGCCATGCTATGTACTCGACTTGGTGTATCTTACTGTGAAAGTCACGAGCAGATATTAATCGAATCTAGATTGGGAGCATTAAATTGCTCTAAAAATATTCTTAAGTACTTGAGAAGCACTAAAATATTATTCCTCATCTTTGAAGAAGGGTTAGAGCTAAGAGTGGAAGGAAAAACTGATGCTGATGGTAGAATATCTATATCAGTATGTATTCTTGAGTTATGTTGGTTCGATATATTGGAAGGGTTCCAGACAATTGACCAATAGAAGCTGAATATGCTATAGGTGTGCAGGATGCTTTCTAGTTCTTATGATAGTTACGAAACTGGATGTCATACCATTGGATGCTTTGATATTGTACTGTAAAGATAATGGTCCATAGCCCTCAATAAGGAGCCAAAGTTTCACCATAAGTACATGTACATAGAGCAGGAATATACACAATTACCTCAAGTAAAAATACATGGAGGTACAGAGAGTAGACTCCACATAAGATGTGATAGGCTCGAGTCACCTAGCTAGCTAAATACCAAAGCTTGTCTTCAGAAGATGGGGCTCAGATATATGGCAGATTGGCTTTAGTGAAAGTAAAAGTTTGTTAGATATATGCCTTAGAAGCCAATCTTGACTAACACATACCTCTCTCTAGGGCATATTTTGTGCTTGATGGGCAGTCTTGATAACCAATCATGTCATATGTGTCCATGATTTATCCTAGAAATTAACAAAGATGATTTTGTATATTTTTAAGGTAGATTTTGAGACATACATCATTAGTGGTTAATTTTTAAATGCTCCCGATCGAAAGATCATCACAGAGGATAGTGATCAATCCATTCAAGATCAGTGCATGGATCACCTCCTTTTAAGACAGATGAGTCTCGAGTCTGCGGTGTAGAGACACTAGGGTGAGAGTACAGGTGGTTGTTAGAGAACAACTTGCACTGAACATGATCAATACGAAAAACTACTTGGATATCTATTCACTCGTCAGTGATTTTTGATGCTGCAGTGGTATGACTGGTCCTTTAACCTATGGTGTATTGGCTATTTACAACGAGGTTACTTAGTTTGACTGCACATTTCTTTGTCCCTAGCCATTCGGATCTTTGCTGTGTATGTTGCTATTATAGGTTCAGATTCGTTGTTTGGAGTAGGATGCACCTAGATAGAATCTATCGATCTTAGTAGAAAAGAAGTAGTCCTATGCAATTCGCAAGATTGAGTTCCGAAAGTCTCTAGCCAGAGCAAGAGTGAATACTAGAAAAGAATTTTCATGAGATTCACAGATGAACTCGAGTCGAGCCAATCTAGTATATGACTGACGATGGAGTTTGACGAGTTCTCCATGACCTCCGTCTAGTCAGAACTCATGATAGAAGATTGTATCACACGATAATTGCACCTAAGAGTTCATCTTTTCTGTTCTGTTGGGTTGCCATTACATGCTGCTAGACATCACTGATAGATTGTGAGAACTTACTAAGATATTTTTGGATCAACAATCCTTGTTGAGATAAGTTGGAATCGTTCCAGCCCATCGAAAGGAGTTTCGATGATACTGTGATAGAGATCACGGTATGTCTCACTACCAGACAGAATAGAACCTAAGAGGTCATACACAAAAAAAGCATGACCTAATCAATGGCTTAGATCATATTTGAATTATCAATCAAATTGATATTTTGAATTTTAAAAACTGCTAATTTGTAAGCATTACAGTCTTCGTAGCTGCTAATTGTTAGCATAGGGACTTAATTATAAATATTATAATTTATTTTGAGATTGATTAAATAATAGATTAAATCTTAATTAATTTAAATCAGATTTAATTTAATTATATTTATTTAATTTAATATTAATTGGATTCAATTATCCAAATCAAATTTGGATTTCAAGCTTGATTGGATCAAGTTTGACAGCCTTTCGAATTCGACTCGATTCAGACTTGATTTGAATCCAATTGAGATCAAATTTAAACTAGATAAACTATGACTCAGAGAGTATAGGTTTTCTAAGACTCTCCCTCCAAATTTCATATAGAAAAGGGGAGGGAGGGCATGGAGACATGCCCCCTTTTATTTTCGCACGCGTGAAGGGGAGGGGCGCCAATAGTTGGCGCCCCACTCCATCGGGGATCTCTTTCTTGCTGATTTTTTTTTCTATTTGAATTTGATTCAAAATAAGATCAAATCCTTATCTGATGGGGTGTGGGAGTTGATTTTTTATGTGACAAAAAAAATAAGAAAAGGAGAGACGCACGTTCGCGTGCATGAAAGAAAAAGGGCGCCCCTCCTATATGTGCATCTTTCCTTATTTCGTTCTCTCTTTCTATTTGAATTTGATTCAAACTAAGAAGGAGATAATGTCTAAAAGGAAAGGTTTTTAGACCTTAATTTTGTGTGACAAAATTTTGGGAAGAGAAAGGGCGTGCGCTATTTTAGATAGGAATCTCCTTTCTTACCGCACAACATAATCTCAACGCATCTAAACCCTTCCTTTGGATTTGAACCCCTAAGATCAAATGAGATTTGATCTAATAGGGCATTAGGAAGTATTTTGGTGTGTGATTAAGGTTGTGTGTGACAAAAATTAAGGGGCATGAGGTTTTAGCATGAGATGTATGGGATGGCTTCTTTAAGACATCCAACTTATTTTCTAGCGCTATCTTCTCTCTTCCCTTCACCCCAACGCCCAAATCTGATGTGATCAGATCTAAGGAGAGAAAAATATAAATAAAAAGAGAGAGAAGAAGAGAAGAAGAAAAGTTCTTCTTTCTTTCTTGATGAGCTGGTTCAGATCTTATCGGATCTGCGTGAAGGAGTTCGGTAGCGATCATCTTCTTCGAGATCTAGAAAAAGAGATGCAGATCTAAGGCTGAGGAGCGAGATCTACAAGGTGCTAGCACACCAGTGATCTCGATGCTCTGATCAGACATCTCCATGTGAATATCAGTAGAGGTCAGGTGCATGCGCGGCTACGATCAGAACCCTAAAGATCCACAGGACTCAAAGGTATGGAGATCTGATCTCTAATTTTATTTCACTGACGTTTGATTTTCTTTTCAAATTTTAGGTCAAGGTAACATGTTCGTGTCAAGATCCTTAGTATGATTTTCATATCAGATCTGATATATATTTTTAAATTAAAAATATTTTAATTTATTTATTTTCACTGCATAAGTTTTAGAAAAATTTTAAACTATACGTACGAAACCATAGTGATTTCTAACACACATAAGGTAAGAACTTATACCTTTTTGAATATAAGGATCCAGTACAAGGAATGATCTCCACAAGACATCAAAATAGAAGTCTTTCAATGGTGATCCATATAGAAAATGATCGGGATCTTTTCCAACTCGGTGTAATACTGCAGCTTCTTCTCAAGTGCACTGCCTATTTTTCTTCTTCAAGAATGGATAGCACCACCACCTGTATGCCTTCGAATCCTCTACTAGGGCCACATCAAGGACCTTTTCTCAAAAGATCTCACTATCCAAATTTGATTTAGAAACCCAACATTTGATATTCTAAACCCTAGGACAAGCAATCCTTTGCCTTTCCTTTTTCACTCTTTTTCTTTCTATTTTCCTCTCTTTTTTTTCTTTATCTTTTTCTCAAATTTTTTTCTTCTTTTTTTTTCTCAGATCCCATGCCTTATCCCCTTACAGAATGCATGCCAATCTCATTGTAGCACCCCCTTCTATAAGGTAAGAAGGGGCGCTAAGCCAACTCTTGGTGCAAGGGACTCTATGTGGGGTCACTTAGGATTCCATGAAGAATAAATTCTCCATTTGTTTGTTATGGCGTGGAAGAGCCTTCATGAAGAAGGACTCCTTTTCTGTGCCCACACAAACCTAAGCACCATCAGATGGCACAAAAATAAAGTGGCATTGGATATAAAGGCAACTGGTTAAGAGACTTATTTAAGAAGGACTCTTCCTTCTTTTTAACGCCAATAAACTTATTTATTTGGCATGGAGAAATGTGGTGGTGTGGAGGACTCCCTATTCACATGAAACACTTTCATCTAATATGGTAAGAAATCAAAAGTTTAAACCTAATCTAATTAGGTCAAAGGCAAGAGGTTAGACTTAGCTCAAACACCTTTGAACTAACCTAATTGGAAACTTGGGTTAATACAATATACTAGTATATAAAATTAATCCATAGGATTTACAATAAACCCAATTAAATCAGATCAAGATCAAATCCTAAAGTGTGTAACTCATTGGGTTCCATATCTAGCCAACAGTAGACTCAAGCTCATGACCTAAATCAATTCGATTAAATTAGGTCAGCCCAAATATATCAATTTTAATCAGAACTCTTTCTAATTAATTTTTGAATTCAATTTTTTTAGTTCATATGAGTCCACAAGTCTAGATTGATATCTAGCAATATGTCATGACTATCCAGAAGAGATAAAATTTGATAGAAATATCAAAAATATCCTTCAGTAATGAGTTACCGCATAATTCAACCCTTCAATCATATAACACTTTAGATGAGCTATGGGCATGGAATCATGTTAAGCCTAAATATTTATCCATATGTATCTCCATTAGAAGGTGATGATTTAGTTGATGATATATTAGAAACTTCTTTCTAATTATCATCCTATTTTGATCAAAGACTTCTTGAATCATCAACCTATGAGATCACATAGGATATTTGCTTTCCTTATAAGGAGTAACCAATTTCTTGTTAACCACTCACAACCTTCATGCACACTGCACTATGTTCAGAACATCCTACACAAGGATCAGAGGACCAAGCTAGAGAATGAACCAAAATATAGATTTGTATACACAAGGCGTCATGTGATCTCAAGTCTAAAGATCACTTGCACTACTTTCACTAGAGAACAACCAACTGACATGCATATAAGGCTCCATCAAATATTCTCTGTTAGGTCAGTTCAGTAAACTCATTCTCCAATAAGCACCCACATCCTCATATTAGTATCATCACATAAATAATTGTGAGATCAACCACTCTCTCCATCGAGCATACAAAAAATATGCCAGTCTTACCGGTATCATTGATCTCCGACTCAATAAACCTATAACTGAGAATATTTTAGATTAGAACTATCAAAGATTTAGATCTTATTGGCATGTTCTCATCATGGCCCTAAAATCATTGTCCTAATCTATGGGGTTCATTATGATCTTAAACAAGTATTAAGATACAACATATAATAAAACAAAGTACCTAATTTTATTAATAATAAATATCAAATATACGAATTTATAAGATAAAATATAAAAAAATATTTCATCACATCACACATGTGATTGGCTTATAGAGCATAATTCTTTCACCAATGTGGAGCTCGGATCTGATTAGAAGGCACTTCCTCATTCAAAATTTGCAATAAGAGTCCATACTTACCAAAGGTGCTCTGGTAGGGGACCCTTCAAAGGTTAAGTTAGCCTAAGCTTGAAAATAAGAAAGAGAAAAGGAGGAAGAGATGGAAGACTTAGAGAATGTGGCACTGTTCTCTGTGTGTTTGCTCATTTATCTTAGGGTCCCCTCACTATCATTTTATATAAAGATGGAGCTATAGATTGTTATGCCTAATTCCAGCAAGTTGTTAGACCCTAATTTGGTAGGTTGTTAGGCCTAATCTATTAGGTTGTTAGAATAAAAAATCTATTCACTAATTTACAAATCATGGTTGTTAGTCGTGGGCGTCAGTTGTGGATTCTGCCCATGTTCTAAAAGTCTCTGGAAGATTCTAATGAGCCACTTCACCATTTAGTGGCTTGAGGTTGGTATGGCACCAAAGTACCACCTTGGTCTGAATTTGAGATTGATCAAGCACGCATGAGGTCATAATCTTCAGGGTGGTGTTATTTGATGTCTGGGTCAATTTTTGATGAGCTAGAGTTGGTATTTGCTAGACCAACAACCATTTAGTGATGGGGTTAACTGTCATCCGAGGTCATAGACTTGCACTATTTCTTCTTAGGATAGAGCTACAATATGGTTTAGATCACCTTGGTCAAGCCGAGGTGATCTGGTTGGTAAAAAATGGCTCATCCAAATGACTTTACACCCCAACAATTATTATCATTATTATTATTGCTGCTATTTATAAAATATGGAGGATTTGGTATAGGATGATCCACCTAAGATTGAGGATGATGTGGATAGAGGTGATGAGATAATCGTATTTGATTGTACCATGATAATTCTATATGGTAGTGATTTTAAATCACCCTCATTTCTCAAATACCGTTCAATACGGTGATAGAAAATCCGCTCTTGAAGATGGATATCCAACATCACTCCATCATGTTAATTTTATATTAAAATATGTTAACCATAATATCCTCATGATTGAAAGACTTTTTGAAAGAGAAAACTATCTTTTTTTACCACAATATTTTTTCCACACACATGGGGTATAGGTAGTTGGCGTGTCATATCCATGGAAAAGAAGAAAATCCTTCTTCAATCCCAACTGCCAAAGCTTTATTGAAAGGGTGCCTCAAAGTGGTGATTTTGTTTTCTCAACTGAATCATGATCATTTGAGGCTTTCCTCTTCTTTCCTCTATCATTTTTTCTCTTTAGATTTTTATATTATCTCTTTCTTCTCTAAGATATTAAAACAAAAGATGTTATTTAGGAAAAATAAATAGTAGTATAAGTATTTAAGATTTCCTTTATCTTCTATTTATCTTTTCTCAAGAAAAATTCGAGTTTGTTTTATGTCTTCTTTTGCATGGAGCTTGGCAAAATGGATCCAGTGATGCATCACATACAGATAGGTATACGTAAAGGAGCAGAATTTTAAGATTTAGGGGTCTATAATTGTCACGCCCCCGATCCAAGATTGTGAATCGAGGGTCATGACAACCGCCGCATACTCATAGAAAACTCTTCCCATAAGCAGGCAAGGCATCTTATCATACTATCCTAAAATAAGAGCAGAATAATTAGTCAATAATTTAAATCTAAAATATAACGATCTAAATTTTTTTCTTTAATATCTCAATAAATTCAACAATGATTCATAGTCCTTATATCAAATTCAATAAGACTTTCAACCGAAAATAAAAGTATAGAGATTTTGCTTTTGATCACTCTTCCATTCATATCTTGTATCATCTTAATTCCTCAACATCTATAAAAATAGTAAAATAGGAGGTAATGAGCTAGACAGCCCAGTAAGCAATGATCACTTTTCAACAGATTTTATCAGGCATTTAAGTAAATAATCATTTATAAAAAATAAGCATATAAAGTTCATTAATTTGAAATCAATTTCCAATTATGCAATATAATTCATGCCAAATTTATTTTTTTTTCGAAAATTTAAGTTTTTTTCGAGATTTTAATTTCTTTCATTCTTCAATTCTTTTCATCAACCATGAGCTATGACCATATTTTTTCTGTGGCAAGATCATAACACCGCGTATCTTCTTGTGGTGAGTTGCGAATCATCTGGCAGCAAAGTCCTTCAGAATCGCTGGTCTCTCTGGCGGTTTGTCGCCAGTCTCTCTGGTGACGTAAATCCTCAGGACAAATCAATTGCCAACGTATATGCCCCATTGGTAGGATTCTTTATATAGTCAGGTTGTCAATTCATATTGTTCTTACATCAAAATTCTTCATAAATCATGTTTCATATTCTAATTTCGATAATAAAATATATAATCATGTAGTATCGAAATCAATCAATATAATACATCATGGAATCAATATGTTCAATCATGCTTCATCATAACTGTTGGTGCAAAAATCTGCTTGCGCCGGAGAAGCTGGAGTCGGAGAAGTCGCGGTCGCCGCCGGGACCCGCAAGGGAAGTCTAAACCGGAGGTGGGGTTGCTCCGGCAAGACCCTCCGACGCTCAAGTCAGTTCTCTGCCTCAACAAGAATGGAGTGCTCGAACGAAGAATTTAGCAGAGTTTTGAGATAGGAAAATGAGCTTAAAGAATAACGTACCTGGGTCCCCCTTTTATAGGCGGAGGAGGCAACGGATTGATGGCGACGTTTGTAACCGTATGGTAGTGGGCCGCCCATGGTCAGGGGAATTGATTGCGAAAGATAGTGGGGTAGACCCGTGGCTATCGTCATAGCCCGCCACGTAGGGCCCGTTGCAGGTAGTGGAGCGGCGTCCGTTGCCGCTAGTTGTCAGCGAGTAGTGGGATCGTGCAGCACCTGCCGCAAGGAGCGGAGCAGAATCGTGGCTGTTGACACAGCCTGTCAGAGAGTAATGGGTCCGTCGCAGGGGGTGATGGAGCCGTGCGGAATCCGCTACAGGAAGTGGAACAGGATCATGGTTGTTATTGTGATCCGCCAGGGGGTGCGGGTCTGTTGATCGAGGCTCGGCAGTGGTCGGAGTTCGGCCTTTGCAGGAGTCCGGGAGGGGTCCTCCTTCCGGTTGAGGTCGTGGGTGGAGTCCGGCTCCAGCAGCTGATACTGAGGTCGGAGCCCGGCTCCCGTAGGAGTCCGGGCGGAGCCGTTCTGCTGTCGATGGAGGAGCCCAGCTCCCGTAGGAGTCCGGGCGGAGCCGTTCTGCTGTCGATGGAGGAGCCCGGCTCCCGTAGGAGTCCGAGCGGAGCCGTTCTGCTGCCGATGGAGGAGCCCGGCTCCCGTAGGAGTCCGGGCGGAGCCGTTCTGCTGTCGATGGAGGAGCCCGGCTCCCGTAGGAGTCCGAGCGGAGCTGTTCTGCTGCCGATGGAGGAGCCCGGCTCCCGTAGGAGTCCGGGCGGAGCCGTTCTGCTGTCGATGGAGGAGTCCGACTCCCATAGGAGTCCGGGCGGAGCCATTCTGCTATCGATTGGCGGAGCTCGGCTCCCGTAGGAGTCCGGGTGGAGCCGTTCTGCTGTCGATGGAGGAGCCCGGCTCCCGTAGGAGTCCGGGCGGAGTCGTTCTGCTGTCGATGGAGGAGCCTGACTACTCGAAGTCGATTCCGTCGAGGATTTCGGCTGTGGGTATTTTATACCCAACACCAGCTGTGATCCACCAGGGGGTGCGGGTCTGTTGATCGAGGCTCGACAGTGGTCGGAGTTCAGCCTTTGCAGGAGTCCGGGAGGGGTCCTCCTTCCGGTTGAGGTCGTGGGTGGAGTCCGGCTCCAGCGGCTGATACTGAGGTCGGAGCCTGGCTCCCGTAGGAGTCCGGACGGAGCCATTCTGCTATCGATGGAGGAGCCCGGCTCCCGTAGGAGTCCGGGCGGAGCCGTTCTGCTGTCAATGGAGGAGCCCGGCTCCTGTAGGAGTCTGGACTGAGCCGTTCTGCTGCCGATGGAGGAGCCCGGCTCCCGTAGGAGTCCGGGCGGAGCCGTTCTGCTGTCGATGGAGGAGCCCGGCTCCCGTAGGAGTCCGGGCGGAGCCGTTCTGCTGCCGATGGAGGAGCCCGGCTCCCGTAGGAGTCCGGGCGGAGCCGTTCTGCTGTCGATGGAGGAGCCCGGCTCCCGTAGGAGTCCGGGCGGAGCCGTTCTGCTATCGATGGAGGAGCCCGGCTCCCGTAGGAGTCCGGGCGGAGCCGTTCTGCTGTCGATGGATTGGCGCTAGAGGAAGGGGGTGTGTCTTCGCAGCACCCTTGTTCTTGAAGGAGCGCTCAACGGACCCGCTTCCGACCATCTTTTCCGGCACTCAATCCTCTTTTCCCCATCCGATGCCCTCTCGCGAGGTTTCTGCACAACTACCTCCGGCTATGGTCACCGATAAAGGGTGGCCGGGTGACCAGTCTCCGCCGGATTCCGTCAACGTCATCTCGGGGGAATCCCGACAGGGGGCAATCAGCACATCAGCTGCATTCCTCAAGCGGCAAAAAGTTGAAGAACCCATAGCCTTCACTGAAGAAGACGCCCAGGGAGTCCAATTCCCTCATAACGATGCGGTCGTAGTTTCCTTGAACATAGCAAATTATGACGTCCGTCGCATTCTCGTCGATAACGGAAGTTCGGCCGACATCTTGTTCTACAATGCCTTTTCAAGAATGGCCACTCTTGGCGGTCATCTAAGGTCGATTTGCTCCCCCTTAATAGGGTTTACTGGTGACGCCGTTCCGATGGAAGGAATGATAGCTCTAACTGTGACCGCGGGTCAGCATCCAAAGTAGTCCAGAGCCCTGGTGAATTTCCTGGTGGTAAAGGCGCCATCTGCCTACAATGCAATTCTTGGCCGACCCGGCCTCAATGCCCTCAGAGCCGTTATTTCGACCTACCATTTGAAATTGAAGTTCCCCACCAACAAGGGGATCGGAGAAGTCCGGAGAGACCAAGCGCTGGCCAGGCACTGCTACAACATTGCCCTGCAAAGAAACGATCAAGCGGACCTCTGCCCGATCGACGGATTGGATGCGCGCGATGACCTCACTGAAGAGAGGGGCGGTCCAATCGAGGACCTAATACCAATTCCTTTGAATGATGGGAATGCGGAGCATGTGGTGTTAATTGGCTCCAACCTGGAGGAGGAGGTGCGGGCGCGTCTCGTAGATTTCCTCCGAAGGAATGCGGACATTTTCGCATGGGTCCCAGCGGATATGCCGGGGATCGACACAGAAGTCATGGAACATCATCTGGCGGTCGACCCTAAACATCAACCGACAAAAGAAAAAATCCGGAGTCATGCCCCGGAGAGGCAGAAGGCAATAGCCGAGGAAGTGGATAAACTTCTCAAGGCCGGATTTATCAAGGAAGTCAATTATCCTGAGTGGATCTCCAATATTGTCTTGGTCAAGAAAGCAAATGGCAAGTGGAGGATGTGTATCGACTTCAAAAAGCTGAATAAGGCTTGCCCAAAGGACAGCTACCCCCTTCCCAGGATCGACCAACTGGTGGACGCTACCTCGGGCCATGAGCTTCTCACTTTTATGGACGCGTTCTCCGGCTATAACCAGATTAGAATGGCATTGGAAGATGAAGAAAAGACAGCTTTTATCACTAATCGCGGCCTTTACTGCTACAGGGTTATGCCGTTCGGCCTCAAGAACACGGGTGCAACCTATCAGCGACTGGTGAACAAAATCTTCAAGGAGCAGATCGGCCGAAACATGGAGGTTTACGTGAACGATATGCTCGTGAAAAGCAGGTCTTCCGGAAATCATGTCGCCGACCTCGAGGAAACCTTTGGCGCTCTTCGAAAGTATAGAATGAAGCTGAACCCAACCAAATGCGCCTTTGGGGTAACCTCAGAAAAGTTCCTGGGCTTCATGGTATCGGGGCGCGGGATCGAGGCCAATCCAGAGAAAATTTGTGCCATCCAAAATATGACCGCCCCAAGGTCGATCAAGGAGGTTCAGTGCCTCACGGGAAGAGTCGCGGCTCTTAATCGCTTTGTCGCGAGGTCGGCCGAACGATGTTTGCCCTTCTTTCAAACCCTCAAGCAGTCGAAGAACTTCTGTTGGACCCCTGAATGCCAACAGACATTCGAAGAATTAAAAAGCTATCTTAGCTCGCCCCCACTGCTGGCGAAACCCGAGCCTAAGGAGGAACTATTTTTGTACCTGACAGTCTCTCCCACAGCCCTTGCAGCTGTCCTTGTCAAAGAGGAAATGAAAGTCCAGCGACCGGTCTACTACATTAGTCGCGTGTTGAGGGACGTCGAGACCAGGTATACTAAATTAGAAAAACTGACCTACGCCTTGTTGATTGCAGCTCGGAGACTCCAGCTGTACTTTCAAGGGCACACGGTGACGTTACTCACCGATCAACCGATCAAGGCGGTTTTGCACCGAGCTGATACCTCTGGGAGAATGGCAAAATGGGCAATCGAGCTCACAGAATTCGACATCAACTACAAACCTAGACCGGCAATAAAGGCCCAAATATTGGCGAATTTCATAGTAGAGTGCACCATCCCCGAGGAGGCCGAACCTGAGCAAAGCAGAGTTGACGACCTGAAGACTCAACCGAACTCCCCCGACGAAGAAGCCAGTTCCTCCGATCGCTTTTGGACCCTCCATGTGGACGGATCTTCCAACATGGCAGGCGCGGGTGCAAGCCTGATCTTGACTAGCCCGGAGGGAGTCATCGCGGAGTACGCTCTGCATTTCGAATTCCCCGCAACAGACAATGGAGCGGAATATGAAGCTCTGATCGTAGGATTGAGGATCGCCAGGGAGCTTGGAATAGGTCAACTTCGGGTGCACAGCGATTCCCAACTTGTGGTGGGGCAAGTTAGCGGGAGCTTTGAAGCGCGGGAGGACAGTATGGCCAAATATCTTGAGAAGGTGAAGGAGTTCACCCCTGCCTTTGGCAATTTCAACATCAGGCAAATTCAAGGTCGGAGAATACCAGAGCCGATCTTCTCTCCAAACTGGCGACATCGGCTCCGACCGAATTGCCCAAAGGCATCCTCTTTGAAGTTTTAAAACATCCGAGTACGGAAGAACCGCGACTCGTGATGGAGATCGACCACGAGCCCAGCTGGGTCGACCCGCTGGTAACCTATCTTAGAGATGGGACTCTCCCCCAGGACGCGAAAGAGGCCCGAAAACTCCGAAATCAAGCCTCCCGGTACGTCCTTTATGAAGGCAAATTGTACAAAAGATCGTACTCCTTGCCCCTCTTAAGGTGCCTCCGGCCCTCAGAAGCTGACTACGCTTTATGGGAAAGTACACGAGGGAGCTTGCGGAAGCCATTTGGGTGCCAGGTCCCTATCCCACAAGCTACTCCGCCAAGGGTATTACTGTTCAACAATGCATCATGATTCAATCGAATATGTCAAAAAGTGTGATCGATGCCAGAGATACGCCAACGTCCAGAGACAACCTGCTACCGAGCTCACACCCTTGAGTGCCCCATGGCCTTTTGCACAATGGGGGATGGATATTCTTGGCCCCTTTCCCATGGCGTCCGGTCAAAGGAAATTCCTCCTTGTAGCAATCGACTACTTCACCAAATGGGTCGAGACCGAGCCACTAGCAAAAATCACAGAAGCAAAAGTGCAAGATTTCGTCTGGAAATCGATCGTGTGCAGGTTCGGTTTGCCTAGAACCCTAATCACTGATAATGGACGGCAATTCGCGGGAGCCAGATTTGCTGAATTCTGTGAAGATCTAAACATCTCCCACAACTTCACATCAGTGGCCCATCCTCAGGCGAACGGCGAAGCTGAGGTAACTAACAGAACCCTTTTGCAGGGGATTAAGACAAGGCTCGAAAAAGCGAAAGGAACTTGGGCGGACGAACTTTATCATGTGCTATGGGCGTATCGAACCACCCAGAGGTTGCCTACAGGGGAGACTCCCTTTGCTTTAGCCTTTGGTACGGAAGCCGTCATCCCGATCGAGCTTAAACTCCCGTCGGCATGAATCATGGCATTCGACGAACCCCAAAACGCACAAAGTCTCAGAGCCAACCTCGACCTACTGGAAGAAAGGCGGGAGATTGCTCAGGTTCGAATGGCAGCCTACAGACAGAAAGTTGCCCGATACTACAACGCCCGAGTCAAGAACAAGGCATTTAAAGCGGGAGATCTAGTGCTCCGACGAGCTGCTGTCCCGCAACCACAGGGTCAGGGGAAGCTTGCCCCAAACTGGGAGGGACCTTACGAGGTCAAAGAAGTAGTTCGGCCTGGAACTTATTATCTTAAGGAGCTCGGAGGAGCCAACCTCCCGCGACCATGGAGCTCAGAAAACTTACGGATGTACTACCAATAATTTCGTCCTAATCAAAAAATACGTGCCCATTTATCTTGGGACAATTCAAGCAAACTGTATCAAAAATAAGAGGGCAACCTTATAAAAGTCGAAGGCCCGATTCTTTTAGATCGGATGGGGGGAGAGGCCTCGCAACGCCCATATGTGCCCCCACAGCCCTGTTAGGGACAGGAGGAGAACCTCGTCCTAACTTGAGCAAAGTCGAAGGCCCGGTTCTTTTAGATCGGATAGGGAGAGAGGCCTCGCAACGCCCATATGTGCCCCCACAACCCTGTTAGGGACAGGAGGAGAACCTCGCCCTAACTTGAGCAAAGTCGAAGGCCTGGTTCTTTTAGACCAGATGGGGGGAGAGGCCTCGCAACGCCCATATGTGCCCCCACAGCCCTGTTAGGGACAGGAGGAGAACCTCGCCCTAACTTGAGCAAAATCGAAGGCCCGGTTCTTTTAGACCGGATGGGGGGAGAGGCCTCGCAACGCCCATATGTGCCCCCACAGCCCTGTTAGGGACAGGAGGAGAACCTCGCCCTAACTTGAGCAAAGTCGAAGGCCCATTCTTTTAGACCGGATGGGGGGAGAGGCCTCGCAACGCCCATATGTGCCCCCACAGCCCTGTTAGGGACAGAAGAAAAACTTCGCCCTAACTTGAGCAAAGTCAAAAACCCGGTTCTTTTAGACCGGATAGGGGAGAGGCCTTACAATGCCCCAATGTAACCCCACAGCCGTGTCAGGAACACGAGGAGAACCTCACGCCGGCTCGAGCAAAATGAAAGGCCCAGACTCCTACGGGAGCCGGATTCTAACGGCAAAGAAGACTTTACCCGGACTCCTACGGGAGCCGGGCTCCAACAACAAAAAAGACTTCACCCGGACTCCTACGGGAGCCGGGCTCCATCGCCGACATCAACTACAGGACAACCCCGCCCGGACTTCTACGGAAGTCGGACTTTGCCTATGACTTTGATTGCATAAAAACTTTGCCCTGACTCTTACGAGAGCCGGGCTACTCCAACTTCAAGAGGGCTCCTCCGTTCGGACTATCAAGGGAACCGAACTTAGCCCCGACTTCAGCGGAGAAAAATCCAAGCAAAAAAGAAAAGCAAATAGTGCCCGAAAGCAACGGGAGCTCGAATCCCCGGGTTCAAGCCCTAGGAGGAATCTTGGGCCCGAAGGGCCCTAAGCAAACTTGACAAGTGGGTATCTTCGAACGGCATAAAAGCCGAAAAGGAGCTGGCTAATGACGACCCCACATGAACTGAAGAGGTCACCGACGACCTCGGGACGACGTAACACAGACGAAGAGAAGGAAAGGAAAATGAAGAAATTCGACAGACAACTATTTAACGCAAGATGCAGACGAGGTACCAAAATCTCTCTTTCATTTAACAAAAGTATACGTTACAGGACCCGGTGGGTCAGGGAAAAAAGAAGAAGAAAAAGAAGATACACATCATCGCAGTCTCGCAAGCACGGTTCGGGCAGGACGAATCGGAGGCCGCTCCGAGCTACGAACTCCTCTCTCCGTCTCTATCCTTCTCAGTCGCATTCTCCAGTGCGTGTAACAGCTCTCGCCCATCTCGCCTCATTCTGTTTTCGAAGTCCCAACCTTAGCGAGAAAGGGGTGGGATAGATCTCCGGAGGCGGTAAGGGCAACGGCGGCAGTAGCGAAGACCTGTTTCAAGAAGAACCGTAGCCACTTCAGGAGCGGCAGCGACACCAGAGATGTGCCTCATCTCCGAATGCACCACGACGGCCGCCACCCAAGATGCTCCGCAAGGTCGGCATGCGTTACTTCCACCATCCCCGCAACAAGTTCTACTGCCCCACCGTCGACGCCGACCGCCTCTGGTCTCTCGGCCCCGACGGCGTCAAGGATCCCGTCATGGCTTATGACGACTGCTCTGCCCTCTGACCACTGCTCTCTGCCTCTCCCGCCCCCCCTTAGACCCCGGGAATTCTTCCTTGGGCCCCTTTAAAACGACGGAGATTCTCACCGGCCGCCATTCTCCTCCTCACCTTCCTCCAAGCCCTAAAAATTCCCTCAAGAACAGCCTCCCGAGTAGAGGACATGGTGCGAGGGAAGGAGACAAGGACTGGTGCGAGAGAAGTAAGACTCTCAGACGAAAGAAAAGCCCAGGATGAAGCCACGAAGGGACTGAGGGGTTTAAATAGCCGAGGATCCTGGCACAGTTATGGCGGGGGTATTCCTGGGCCAGCTGGTGTGTGCCACGTGTCACGCTTATCCCCTTCATCGCCATCGAGGGTTGACCGCTCATAAATTCCCGCGGCACGACGCTTGGGATCGCGTTTCAACGGGGTTCCGAAAAGACTTTTCAGGTCACCTTCACCGAAAAGCGGACTCTGGCGTGCACGCATTAAATGTCAAAATATCTGGGGGCGGCAGTGCGCAGGATTCGAAGGGCGATTCCGGCTGTGCACATCTCTCTCTGTGTGTACTTCCTTCGCTTGAAATTCAAACTCGGAAGTAGGGGGACTGGTGTTGGGTATAAAATACCCACAGCGAAATCCTCGACGGAATCGACTTCGAGTAGCCGGGCTCCTCCATCGACAGCAGAACGGCTCCGCCCGGACTCCTACGGGAGCCGGGCTCCTCCATCGACAGCAGCACGGCTCCGCCCGACTCCTACGGGAGCCGGCTCCCCATCGACAGCAGAACGGCTCCGCCCGGACTCCTACGGGAGCCGGGCTCCGCCATCGACAGCAGAACGCCCGGACTCCTACGGGAGCCGGGCTCCTCCATCGACAGCAGCACGGCTCCGCCCGGACTCCTACGGGAGCCGGGCTCCTCCATCGACAGCAGAACGGCTCCGCCCGGACTCCTACGGGAGTCGGGCTCCTCCATCGACAGCAGAACGGCTCCGCCCGGACTCCTACGGGAGCCGGGCTCCGCCATCGACAGCAGAACAGCTCCGCCCGGACTCTTACGGGAGCCGGGCTCCGCCATCGACAGCAGAACGGCTCCGCCCAGACTCCTACGGGAGTCGGGCTCCTCCATCGACAGCAGAACGGCTCCGCCCGGACTCCTACGGGAGCCGGCTCCGCCATCGACAGCAGAACGGCTCCGCCCGGACTCCTACGGGAGCCGGGCTCCTCCATCGACAGCAGAACGGCTCCGCCCGGACTCCTACGGGAGCCGGGCTCCTCCATCGACAGCAGACGGCTCGCCCGGACTCCTACGGGAGCCGGGCTCCTCCATCGACAGCAGAACGGCTCCGCCCGGACTCCTACGGGAGCCGGGCTCCTCCATCGACAGCAGAACGGCTCCGCCCGGACTCCTACGGGAGCCGGGCTCCTCCATCGACAGCAGAACGGCTCCGCCCGGACTCCTACGGGAGCCGGGCTCCACCATCGACAGTAGAAAGCTCCGCCGGACTCCTACGGGAGCCGGGCTCCGCCAATCGACAGCAGAACGGCTCCGCCGGACTCCTACGGGAGCCGGGCTCCGCCATCGACAGCAGAACGGCTCCGCCCGGACTCCTACGGGAGCCGGGCTCCTCCATCGACAGCAGAACGGCTCCGCCCGGACTCCTACGGGAGCCAGGCTCCTCCATCGACAGCAGAACGGCTCCGCCCGGACTCCTACGGGAGCCGGACTCCTCCATCGACAGCAGCACAGCTCCGCCCGGACTCCTACGGGAGCCGGGCTCTGATTTCAGTATCAGCTGCTGGAGCCGGACTCCACCCTCGACCTCAACCGAAAGGAGGACCCCTCCCGGACTCCTGCAAAGGCCGAACTCCGACCACTGCCGAGCCTCGATCAACAGATCCGCGCCCCCTGGCGGATCACAATAACAACCATGATCCTGTTCCACTTCCTGTAGCGGATTCCGTGCGGCTCCATCACCCCCTGCGGCGGACCCATTACTCTCTGACAGGCTGTGTCAACGGCCACGATTCTGCTCCGCTCCCTGCGGCAGGTGCTGCACGATCCCACTACTCACTGACAACTAGCGGCAACGGACGCCACTCCACTACCTGCAACGGGTCCTACGTGGCGGGCTATGACGATAGCCACGGGTCTACCCCACTATCTTTCGCAATCAATTCCCCTGACCATGGGCGGCCCACTACCATACGGTTACAAACGTCGCCATCAATCCATTGCCTCCTCCGCCTATAAAAGGGGACCCAGATACGTTATTCTTTAAGCTCATTTTCCTATCTCAAAACTCTGCTAAATTCTCCGTTCGAGCACTCCATTCTTGTTGAGGCAGAGAACTGACTTGAGCGTCGGAGGGTCTTACCGGAGCAACCCCACCTCCGGTTTAGACTTCCCTTGCAGGTCCCGGTGGCGACCGCGGCTTCCCCGACTCCAGCTTCTCCGGCGCAAGCAGATTTTTGCACCAACAATAATGCATCACGAAATCAATATGTTCAATCATGCTTCATCATAACATTTCAAATAAGATATTTTCATAGCAAAATACCATTCATCCAATTCATGCATCGTTTCACAAATCATGTCAGAAAAATACATTATAATTTGCCGATAAATCTAAAAAAAGTAAAACATTACTTACCTCGAACGTACTCCAATAAATCCACATAATTCTATAAATTTTCTTCCAAAAAATTCTGTTCGTAGATCATATCACAATATTTTATGATAAACATCCACAATCCTATACAGAATCAATTTCAATAATTAGAAAGAATACGAATACCATATTTCAATGGTTTAGATTGGGTCTGATCATCTAATTTTATCTAATCAAAATCTAATTAGGACCTAAATGATCCAAAATTTGACTATCAGATCAAATCGGATTCGAAGTGATAGGACCGAGGTTTCTTCATCGATTTCATAAGATCAAGTAGAGAGAGACAATCAGAGGAGAGAGAATTCATGAGGTATAATTCGAATTGATCAGGTGACACAATCCAACATTACGATTGATCCAATATCTTGATTGGTGAAATCAACATGATCAAATCAATCATGGCTAGATCGAATCATGGATGATCAAATCTAAAGATTCATGGTCTGATTAAGGTGGGTGCCAGTACGCTGTCTGACAATCATGGATCAGAGTTCTTCATTAGAATCAGATCAGACTTATTAAAAGAAATTTCTTCATTCACTAACCTTTTTTTAGAGAGAGAAAATTCTAGAGAGAGAAAATTCTAGAGAGAGAAAACTCATCTTGAATTCTTCAGACAATATGATTCAATAAATTCTGATCGATCAGATCAAATCATGCTAAAATTATCATGTGGATAATTAAATAAGATCATGAGAAATAAAATCTAAAAATATCTGATCTGATCAAAGTGGATGTCGGTGTATCGTCCGACGATCACAGATTAAAAATCCATTACGAGAATCATTTAAATTCATCATCATTCTTCTCAAAATTCTAAAAATCTTAGGAGAGAGAAATAATCTAGAGAGAGGATTTTAGAGAGAGAAAGTAGAGAGAGAAAGTCTAATTCTAGAGAGAGAAAATACTAGTTCAGGCTGAAGAGAGAGAGGAAGAGAGAGAAACTCTCTTTCTCATATTTTATTATTTATATCATTATTTATTAATTAATTTAATAATTTTTCTTTTCTTTTCTCTCTCTCTTTTTTTTTTCTTCACGGAAGAGAGAGGAGAAAATCTTATTTATTATTATTATATTATTATCATTTTATTTTTCGTCTTTCTTCTTCTTTTTTTTTTCCTTTTCCTTTTTCTTTTCTTTTTTTTTTCTTTTCTTTTCCTTCTTTTTCTTTTCTTTTCCTTCTTCTTCTTCTTTCTTCTTCTTCTTTTCTTCTTTCCTGTGGGCTTCTTTTGGGCTGAAACAGGGGACCTTGAGGTCCCCTCGTTGGGTGGCCGACCAGCGGCGTGGTCGGCGTGAGACGGCCGGCGGCAGGAGGAGAGGCGATCCACGGCAAGAGAAGGCTAAATCGGTGGTCGGCGGTGACCACCGGCGATGGAAAAACGGCAAAAAGGAAGATTCTTCCGCAACAAAATTCGGCGACTTCGGTCGCCGGCGAGCGTGCACATCGGCACGGGAAGGAAGGGGGAGGAGAGAGGAAGGGGAGGAAGCTTACCTCCGACGCCGGCGAGGCTTTTCCGGCAAGAAATTGGATGGCACAAAGACGGGTCTCCGTGAGAAAATTTTCGGCGATTGCCGCCATTTTGCCCCGGGATTCTTTAGTAGGAAGAAGGGAGAAGGGTCTCCCCTTTAAATAGAACCAAAGGAGAGGAGTTTGACTCCTCTCCGGTGAGGTTTCCGACTCCGATTAGGAGCCGGTTGGGAGAAGAAGACTCCCTGCGGGAGTCTTCATCATTTTTTTTTTTTTTGGTTTGTTTGGGCTGGCTGGGCTATCACAGCTTGGCAATCAAGGATCAGATGGCGATCACATGGTGGTGATGTAAGAATAGATCCTTATACTAGAACCAAGTACTATAAGGGTGACAAACCTCCATCAAGCATGGAGAATTGTGCACCACTCTACATAAAATCCTCTTACAATGCTACGAGCATATATCCTTGCGTTGGAATGGTTGACTTTTCGAAATTTTTTGATGTGGCAATGACTACAGATTGTATGCTGGTCACCATTGCCTTTGACTTAATAAAAAAGGTGGATATGTTGTATTGCAGCTTTGTGGCAATCAAGCCCTCCACAAACTAGTCACGATCTTTGTGGCAATAGGGATCTCCATCTTCCTGATCGGCTTGCCATAGCATGGACTGAGATTGCATCCTTGTCTCTGAGGGCTCTCTTTCAAATAACTCCACAATCGGATGAGTCCTTCTCACTCATGTTGCGTGTCGACTCCCCTCCGTTAGTGCTCTTTCAATCGAGTGAGAAGGACGGGGAACTCCCATACTTATATTTGGACTAGTATTTATATAAAATGTATATGCTCCGTTGGTTGTTTATAGCAAGAAATAAGTAAAAAAATAGTAATAAAAAAGAAAAAGAAATACTCTAGGTCCAGGAGTAGGGACCCACTCTTCTCCAGATCCGTCTTACGAGGCCATTGGCCTTCTAAGCTCACCGTTTCACCTTGCTGCTTGAATCCGGCGATTCCCGGTCAGCCCTCTCGTTCGTCCCTCCTTCCCTGGCTCCGAAAACCTTAAAAATCGGCAACACCACCACCACCACCTCCTCAGCGAACGACGAACTCCTAAGAGGAGGGCAGGAACAACAGGGACAAAGACAAAGGCTGTTATCCGTTTCGCTTCCTTCTTCGCTGGACGAGAAAACCCTAGCTTATAGATTCTCCGATGGGGTAATCCGGTGATCACTCGCCATCGTCCAATCCAATCCGGTTAGTGAATCGTCAAGTGAGTATCATTTTGATACCCATCTACTCCGCCCCCACACCCCCTCACCCCCCCACTTTCTTGATCTACCGATTTCTTGGGAACTTCGATGTCTTTACGGATTTCATTCGTTTTGTGAATGAGTGTTGTTTCTTGCCTCTGAACTTCTTCAAGTGAAACAAAAATATTGAATTTTCTTGTTTATAGGTGACTAGCACCGATGTCTTCGTTGGAAGCTCGGGTGTTGCGTCCTGAGAGGGATCTGGAGGAGGACGAATCTCCTAACTCGGATTTGGGGGCCATCGGGATGGAGTGCTCGGACGAAGCCATGGACGGCGCCGAGACGCCCACTGGAAAGGATGGAGAGATGATAGAGAGTTATGACAGGAGGGAGCTGATTGTTAATGAGGGGGACCCAGATGCAGAGCCCTATGTGGGCATGGAGTTTGACAGTGAAGAGGCTGCCAGGGCATACTATAACGCCTACGCCTGTCGTGTGGGCTTCCGGGTCCGTGTTAGCAGGTGCCACCGCTCGATGCGCGATGGTAGCATCATATGCCGCCGGTTTGTCTGTTCCAAGGAGGGCTTCTATATGCAAAAGGGTCAGACCAGGAACAAGAGGCAGCGGATGGTCACAAGGGTGGGTTGCATGGCGATGCTTGTTGTAAAGAAGCAGACTTCTTGCAATTGGCTTGTAACAAAGTTTGTTAAGGAACACAACCATGAGCCAGTGGCTCCGACGCAGGTGGACCTCAAGCCACGCGTGCTTGTGGAAGTAAAGAAGGTCGAGGATTGTCTTGACAAGAAGGAGAATCCAGTCGAGAGAGGACTGGTTGTGGCTACACTGCCTCAGGGAACTTCGGATCTTGAGCCATATGAGGGTATGCAGTTCCAGTCTGAAGAAGCTGCCCGGACATTTTATTATGCATATGCAAAGGATATGGGTTTTACTGTTCGTATCAGCAAGTGCCGGCGTGCACGAGATGGATCAATTATTTGCAGGCGACTTGTGTGTTCCAAGGAGGGTTATTATGTGAGGAAATATGGAAGAACTAAGCGATCTCGAGCTTTAACGAGAGTAGGTTGTTTAGCCAGGCTCGTTGTAAAGAAACTAGATTCTGGTATATGGGTTGTTGCAAATTTCGAGAAGGAACACAATCATCCTCCATTTGTTGTAGGGAATGAGCTGAGCTATCAGCCACCAAAGCCCACAAGACGCATTAACTGTGGTGCCTGCGCATCACTACCAGTTCCAAGTGCTGCTGTGCTGAATGCAGATGAGGGTGAACTTAGAGATAGTCAGAGCTCTGTGAACTGGCGATTCAACAGGCTGCATCAAGAAGGGATTAGGTTCGCAGAGGAGGGAGCAACATCAGTGGAAATTTTTAATGTGGCTATGTTTGCTCTGCGGGAGGCTACTCAAAAGGTTATAGCTGTGAAAAAAGATACTGATATGATCCCACAGCTTGGTAATTTGGTTAGTGGAGGCAATACTGATCATGTTAGCTGGACAAATGATTCTGTCAATCAAATAACCATGGACAATCAACAATGCTCAAATGAAGGCAGGCAGGTAGCTTCTTCTAGTGGTCCTATGCTTATTCAGCAGCCCTTGAACCTTGTGGTTATTGCCCCTGGTTTGCCTAATGAATCTGGTCAAGCTCCTTCAGCAACTAACTTCCCTAATGGTCAAGCAGTACGGGGAGGGCTTGAAAACCAACGGCTAAATATGACAATTCCTGTTTCTGTCCGGAAGCAGCTGTCTCCTACTGCACGTAGATTGGATGGTAATGGATTACCAGGAATGAATATATCTGCAGGAAGGAAAAGAAAACATAGTACAGCAGTGGATGGTATGGATAGTTTCATGACCATTCAGGATGTAGGCGAAAGGGATTCCAAACAAGATGGAGCTGCAAACCAACCTCAGGTTTCATTTCTCTTCTCAAATTACTTCAAATGTCAAGTCTACTTCTTTTTCCCATTGCTTGTGCCAATCCTCTGTTTGTTTGAAGGACTAATGGTTGTATTTTAGTTTCTTTAAACATTAACCTGATACTACATGGTAATATTTGTTTGAGAACAGTTCTATGATTGCCTCTTCTGTAATTTGCATCCACTATCAACTTTAGAAATGATGCATAGAGTTATATGCAATAAAACAATCAATGTACAACGAAACAATCAAAATCTGCTGATGTCATAAACGTGTACTCTTGTTGGTCATATTTGTCACAAACTTAGTTCTTAGTTGGACTGTTACATATATTCTTCTGTTTCCTATAGCTGATGTGAACTATGTACAGGCAATCTAGTAGAGTGTGATATATTATTCGTAATTTTCATTAGCAATTTCAGTATGTTGATAATGTTTAACTTTAGGGAGCCATTTTCGGTTAAATTATGCAGAATTCCTTTCTATAGGCATAATTTGATCCATCGATGTCACTTAGTTAATGCTGATTTAGATAGTTATTTGGATCTATCAGCCTTAGCTGCAGCTTTATACAAGACATGTTATTTTTGAAGGGAAAAAGATTAGAAGCATAATATTGATTCTGTTTCAATGCTGAGGCTAAATATCATATAAAAATCTTAGTCAAGATTAGTCATCATGAACATCATTAATCTAACAAGATCTAGTTATTTCATTGTGTTTGCAACGGATCTATTAAATTGTAGTGAGTTTTGGGGCTTGCTGTCACCTCATATTAGGCATCCTAAAATCTGATAGGAGTTGCTGTTTAAATGAGTATGGGTCAATTATTTGAGGCATGCTAGTGTTGGATTTGTGCATGTGATGTCAATGAAAATTTTGAAACTTTTTGGGACACCATGGCCCACCTTGTTCCCAAGGGCCTGCTGTTGCCTAAAACAGTTAGTCCTTGGCTTCAGCACATACATCCACATGCATGCATGCATAATTACTGGTTAAGAAACATTTTGTCATCTTGGGTAAGAAATCATAATGCTGTAAAAGATGTTAGAAGTCACTCTAATCAAATTAAATTAGTTTTCAATTTATGTGTTTTCTGCTAGTCCCTTGTTATTTATGTTTGATTAAGCAATGCTTGTTCTAACTTCTTAATTTCATCATATGTACATCTGTCCCCTTCACGAAGGATGGGAATTTTTTGAGGTTGGATAGAAGATCCTTCTAGTTCTCCATATGGGCATCCTATATATCTGAGCTTTACTTCATGATTTCCTAAACTGCTCACATTTGTTGGTAAACACCATGCTTATAACCATCAAGCTAGTCCGTTCGTTAGGATCAGCATAATGAATGTTGATTCCCCGGTCATTCCTATAAGGATCCACCTCTTGTGCATTTGCAAGCTTTCGAAATCCTTTTGACAACTCCAATCAATCCATGTTGTGTAATTTCTCTGCTTCTCTTCCTAAGTTGTAGAATATACATTCACTTATCTCTCTTGATAAGAATCTCTTAGATTTTCATTGAACATGTCTATATCATCTCAATCTACTCTCCATCGCTTTTGTCCTTAATTGACTTTTATGACACCTTTCAAATACTCGTAGTCATTCTGCTGTTTACATTTGATGAAGCAATGCTTGTCTTACCTTTTTAACTTCATCTTGTACTTTTGTCTCCATCATGAAGGATGAGATTTTCAAGGTTGGACAAAAGATCCTTCCACATCTCCATATAGGCATCCTATATGTCTTCAAGCTTTTCTTTGTGATTCTTAACTTCTCCCATGTGATTCACAATACTAGTTTCAATACCAATACTGGTACTATTCTGGTACTGTATTGTTGTGTCAATTTGTGGTACTGACAGTTGGTGCGCGTCCCATACCAAGTACTAGTTCGCAATTGATACATCATGTTATGCCTGGTTTGGGGTGGTATGGTTTGATACAGCAAACCATGTCTCGCATTTGTTGTCATAAACCATCCTCATAACCATTCAGCTTGTCCCAAAGTTGGGATCAGCTTAATGAATCCTTATTTCCCAATCATTCATATTAGAGGCTACCTTTTGTGTTATCCAAAGCCTTCTGAAATCCTTTGACAACTCCAATCTATGTCACCTTAAATTGTCTCTGCTTCTCTTCCTAAGTTGTAGGACACATTCAGGTACATCTCTTGATCAAAATCTCGCATTTTCATTGAGAATGTGTGTATCATCTCAATCAATTCTCCATCACTTTGTCCTCGACTGACATAACCTTTACAACACCTTTCAAGTACTGGTAGTTGTTTCTCACTCATCTTTTCTAGTTTTACCCACATCTCGTCTAAACATTCTTTCTTGTTTTTCTTGACCCCTCATTGTTGCCCAACATTTTGAGTCAACAACACTTAGTTGAAGGAAAAATTGACTGTCCAATGCTAGAACTTATTGCTATAATACCACATTGATTTATATTATTTGATCTTTCAATTGAATCTACAATTGGAAATCTGTAAACACAAGTCTAGATCCCTCTATATCCCCTTGATATTTGCGGAGATTCTAGGAGTTGATCAAATCTTAAATCTAAAAAGGTAATTCCACAGCTTAGCTCTGAATGAAGTGTTCAAGACTAAATGGTAGAGCAAGAAAGGGACAAGGATCTTTATTTCTACATAATATTAAAAATTAAATATAAAGCAACATAGTTTTTAATTCAAACCCTAATTGTCCCCCTAAATTCTTTCTACTAGAAATAAGTTCTCTCTAAAACTTTTTCCAGAGGAAATGTAAAGGCAAAGAAAAAGGTAATATATGCTCTTTAGCTAGGACTAGTAACCACAAGATATGCAAGAAAGGATAAAAGAAGGGAGTTTGTTGTTAAAGGTGTCATTGCAACTCTAGCTGACCTCATCTAGGTGTTCTTAACTTTCACTATTGACGTTACCCTTTATACTTTGTGAGATCCTTTCTTTAGAGATCAACTACAATCCTACAACTTTAAAGTTGTGGCCTACTAGTTGGAAAAGGCGGAAAATGACAAATAAGGGACCACCAACACCTCAGATTCTATACATTTGTTGATTGAGAACCCTGAATGCACAAACAGTCCATGAAAACAACAGAAAGATCATATTAATTCGTGTAACAATCAGAAATAATAGCAAAACAGATCCAGGTTAGGGTATTTTTGTGCCCATTTCTCCCTTCATTGGCAACATATGTGAAAACTGCTACTCCATTTACATATCTTTCATGCCATTTATTGGAGCAAGGTGCACCAATTGCTTGGAAGAGGATGCTCTTGCAACTTTCCATTTGGCCATTTAAATGTTATCTCATGGATCTTAGTTTTGCCTGTCTGTTATTTGATAACTAACATATTCCCTTCCCACTTTGCAGATTGCCGAACTCTAAAACTTCTTAAGCAGATAAGTTCCATCGTACTAGATTACTAGTTATGAAAATCAATAGTCTGAAACTTATAGTAAAAGAGACAACAATAAATTTGTTGCTAATCACATAGGTGTCTTGGAAATTTATCCAAGAAAATGGCACTCCAGATATACTTATCAATTCTTATGCCAAAGATTATTGAGGTTCCATGATAAGTTTGACAACTAGAATTAAAGCTGTGTAGTCAACAATGTTTCAGTAATATCCTAGTGGAATCTGATTCTTCAGTGTTGGTGAATATGATTACCAGCCACATGCAGACATCATGGATAATATTTTATTTTCTGAAAGAATTGGCATATTGGCTAATTCTTAATCTAATTTAGGAAACTAATTTTGTGGCAGATGGGTTAGCTAATTTTGCTTGCGAGTCCTAAACTAATGTCAGTAATTTTAGTTTCTTTCACAAATTATTGAAGGCTAACATAAGTTGGACAAGCAAGATTGCAGTTACATTACACTTGAAGACAATAGATTCTGATTTTCTTTTGATTCTTCTCTTTCTAGCCTGATGGTAAGTGTAGAAGCTTTTTCTTTCTCTCTCCTTAGTTAAAGCTCTTTTAAACATTCTTTCTGGGATAATGCTTTATGTTCCTCACTGTATCTGAAATTATTGCTTACTAATTACTGTTAGGTCTTCAACCGAACTCTGTTTGAAACATTGGGTCATTTGTCAAAATAATAAAGACAACTAAGATTCTAAAAATTCATTTTTCTTTTGACACTAGTTGCTTGATTATTAACTTCGTACATTAAAAGTCATAAAAAGTAAAACACAATCTATAAAGATAAGGAGATTTTCATGCCACTTGATGGCTTAAGAATCTTGTGACTAACCATCCTTAAAATATTCCAAAAATCAATTAGCAAATAACCTATCAACTAGATATTGTATTTGCAATAAGCCAGCTTAATGTGTCTTTACTTTAAATAGACCCATCTTTGTTTGGAAGAAAACTTATTTTTCTACTTCCATTTTTCTTTCTTTCTTTCTCTTTTTATTTGGCTCCTTTTTTAGATTTTTCTTCTTTTCACATGAACTTATCACTAACTCCTATTTTGCAAATTCATATCCATTGTAAAGGGTTATTTCAGTATGCCCTTTCATTAGTGGATGGCGGAATTGTTTCGAACCATCCAATTCGGGGTGTGCCGAACTGTATCGGCGGCCGACTCAGATTATTCTGGTGTTCAAAACGAACACTGGTGAGGATGGAGGAAGGAAGAAGGAAAGAGAGGAACGGAGAGAGAGGGGGCAATGAAGAAAAGGGAAAGGCTGGAGAGGCCGTCAGAGGGCCGCCGAGGCTGTCGAATCTCTGCCTTCCTCTAGACAGAGGAAAATAGATAGAGAGAGAGGGGAAGGGAAGGAGAGGGAAAGGGCAGGGAGACTGATAGTGGCTGTCGAAGGGCCACGGAGGCCTTCGGATGGCCGGCTCTTCCTCCCTGCACTTCTCTGGATTGAAAAAGGGGTGCAAGCCTCCCCACTCTCTCACTCGCCTTCCTTTCCTCCTCTCTCTCCTCTCTTGCTCTCCCTCTCCCTCTCCCTCTCCCTCAATCATCCAACCATCCGAGATCTCTATGGCCCTTCGGCGACCACCACCAGCCTCGCCACCCTCTCCCCCTTCCTTTCTCTTACTCTCTCCGGTTCTTCTTCTCCCCTGCTCTCTTTGTTGTGTTAGTTCAGGCTCGGCACAGAACAATATGGGGGATACCGAGCCATGTCGTTGGCCGATCGATATGGGCCCTGGTACCAACATTGCCAACCTTGCTTTTTTACACTTAATAATTTTAATGGGGTACACCATCTTATGGCCTTATAAAGTTGCAGCTCTTCATTCAATGATATCCGCATGCAAAGTAATGCAAGTACTGATGATTTTATCTAGACTTGGATGGTTTTAGTGGGTCAAAAAATAGTTCACTATGTCAAAAATTACACATAGTTGAACCAATTTAATAGGCTCACTAGGTTGATGTGCGTCTGGGTAAACTAATACTTTTTGTAATGCAGCAAAGTCATATGTTATATGCAGATGTTGCAGTGTTGCTTGGTGAAAAGAGAACTAGAACAAATAGTAAATTGGAGTTTGTGAAGGAAAATTTTAAAGGATAGGGGCAAAGACAGAATATATGACATTTAAATTTAGTGAGAATGGAATGAATATGTGATACTAATTATGAATGATGACTAAAAAAGTTACCACAAAGTGATTGGTTTCATTGTTTAAGATAGACAAAGATAGATGTAATAGAATTAGATTTGGATGAAGTGGAAAGGTGTATCTAGCATTTTATGTGATAGGCACATACCTTGGATACTTATGAAAAATTTTATAGAATGGCAATAAAGCCTGCCATATTATATGGCTTAAAGTGCTGGACTGTAAAGAGAGTAAAGAGAATACATGAAAACTAGTGGAGTGTAACAAAAGTGATAATATTAAGATGAATGTAGGAAAACTAAAAAGGATAAAACATTAAAAGAATATATTAGAGGAGCCATAGGAGCTGCACAACTTTAGGACCAAGTGGTAGAAAATTGGTTGAGACGGTATCCAAGGAGACTCTGGTAAGGATATGTACTTTGGTTTGTTCTAAAGGTTGTAAGGAGGGGAAGACTTAAGATAACATGGATGGAAGTTGTGAGAAAGATATGGAGAAATTTGGAATAGCGTTAGAGGAGGTCTTAAATAGGACTACTTGGTGAATGAGGATCCAGTAAAGCCAACCCCAAATAGTTAGGAAAAGGTTAGATGTTGTGGTTATGGTGATGCATTACAGCAGCGGTTTAATGTCAGCTTCCAAGGACTATCTTTTAAAAGCTAGTAGGTTTCCCAAAAGATGTCTGGGTGAATTCCTTTTATCAATAACTTCAAAATTATTAGGGATTTGCAAATTTATTCGAGTAATTGAACTGACATGTAGGAGATAAGGAGCCAATTAAATGATAACACGCAAGCCTCCACCAACTCTCTGTGAGAAACTTGAAGTTCTGAATATAATGAAAAATCTGAAACTTTGAATAAAAATGTAAAAAGTCATGCAAACTTAAAAATTAGAGTAAGAAAAATAAAGAATGCAAATTATATTCCTTAACCTTACATATATATATGTCGTTTATATTTTCTCGCATATTAATTGTTCACTTTATTTTGGAAATCTCCAATAATATCTTTGCTCCATCTACACCCACCAGCATTACAGATCAGCATCAATACTCAACCTTTATGGATTTTGATTGGATGTGGATTTGGTCTAGATCCCAAGCAAATATCTACCTTAGTTTATAGTGTGAAGAAGTTTAGTAGGTATCAATATACAAACATATGAGTTATAAGATAACTGTACAACTAGATTATGTATGCAAAGTGCTTGAAGCGAAAATATGTAAAAGCATTTATTCCTATGTGAAATCTTTTATTGTCCTAAAATGCACTTGCATCTAAAAAATATACATACACCCAAGGTTTGAAGTCCTAACAAGATTGGGCTGGGGGCCATCCTGCTCATCCTGCCTTCACCTCGGCTGGCAAAAGCATTGATACGGCTATCCCTCTTTTGTTTTGTCGAGGATGATGCATGTGGAGTTGTAGCCTCCATAGACACTGATGATAGTTCATCTTCCTTATGCCCTTTGCTACTTGTCCCAAAAATCCAAACTCCTGAATGCCAGTGCTGGTCGATCTCCCTTATCTCCTCCCGCTATCCTTCCCCACAGATTCGAAGCCAAGCACTCGGGATTCAAGGCCTTTGTCACCCAATTTATCAGGCTATCACAACCATTGTTCATCTAGGCATAACTAACTAATGACTCTACCCTTTGACTTTGATCCATGGGGATGGAGGAAGGGATCAATGAGAGGGAGGATGGGGAGAGAGAGGAAGAGGGGAAAGGATCAATGGAGGGAGGATGGGGAGAGAGAAGAAGAGGGCTAAAGAACGAAAGCTTCGGGATAGGGTGAGCGAGTTTTTTTTCAGTAATTAGCTTTGAATTGTTTAAGTAGTTATCAATTATCTTTCAAATACAAACCTAACTATTTGCTTTAATATGCACAAGTTCAAACACAATAGTGATCATATATAAAAAATACACATATATTATAACATTATATATTATAGTATACACATATATTATATTATAAAAAATAAAATACACATATATTATAACATTATATATACACATATATAACGTTATATTATATTCTAAGTACATGTATAAATCCTACATTTTCAAAAAATAATATTATATACAAAATCAAAAAACTAAAAAAATTGTCTTAAGGAATTAGGGCCTGACATTTATAACAGTCATGAAAATTAAGACAATGTTTCTTGCTCATCCTACTCCTCTCTAATAGCAATATTTTGGAACTAAGAAGAATGTTAATTGCTTGGAGCAACAATTTAAGAAAATTAAGCAAGAAAAAAACAATTATGTACATGCACTTAATAGATTTTATTCATGTTTATTTGTATACAATATGACAATTTTTCTTACTTTAGTGACAGTCATGTGGCGCCTAAGCATCAATTGTAAGTTTTGACACCAGAACACTAAAGGTAAAAGTAGCTGGCTATGCGACCAAGCTTTGTGTGGTGAAAATTGCCACTCTTTTCATCAAACAACATCATTTTTTATTTGTCAATGGCTCTTAGAGAGATTGTTGCTTGGTGATCAAAGAAGGATCTCCAATAACCTAGAAGGCGATAGGAAATTATAGCATTAATTTTAAGTAAACAAGATGGTACAATCCCGAAAGTGTCAAAATATTCAACCAAAAAGGTCTCAATGCATGATGGACCAACGTAAACATGGACCAACATAAACAAATGTCTTAACTTATACAAACATTTGTCCTCATGAAATCTAATAGTTGTAGATATTAATACAGCCTAGTTAGCATTGATCTAATGTGGCACAGTAACATTAGTTGGCATTGTTTGGTCTACAAAGAAATGCTAATAAGCGGTATTTAGATAATTATATTTCCATTAATGTAGCTTCTCACCTTAGACTTAGAGTACACTAAATAGGGACAATTTATCTTAAATATATTAGTTTTGAACTTCAAATTGTTTAAAAAACAAATAAAATAGTATATAGATAAATTAAGAAAAAACTTAAAAATTTATAAAAAAGGCATCCCAATTGAGTACTCAGATGCTTGATTAGGACGGCCCCTGAGACAGGGTGGGACATGGGGCATCCTATTCTATGGGGAAATTGAGACATTCCCATCCCATGGGATTCAAAACCTTGCATGCACCAACAGAAATAAATAGCTTTTCCAGTTGCAAGGTTGGAGTGCCTTATGATAAGGTTTGGTCAGTCACGTTACATGACTCATCCATTGCCCATCGTTCTAGGTATATAATGACCGATAAAATTTTCGTTAGGTTGATACTAGGTTAGGTTGGGTTCAAGAACCCCTAGACCCCGTATGTAGCCCATCAAGAGTTGGAGTCTAAGTTCTTAGACAATACTTGTCCTTGTTTTTGGTCTAGGTTTAGGTTTAAGTTGGTGTAAATTAGCATGCCCATCAAATGTATCTTTCTGGCCAAGATAAGTCAAAGACATCAAGCATTGTCTGACTCTTGTTGATCAGGCCTGTAATTGAGAATCATAAGCCTGGATGATTGCCTGGAGGCTTGGTTGCTTCTAAAGGTCAAGGGGTGGTCTTCTTATATAGGCTTTTAATTGAAATCCTAACCAAACTCCAAATCTTAATTTAAAGAGGATTTCTAATCTCATTAGGATTCCTTTTAAAGTCTTAAACCTCATCATTAGTCCCTATCAAATAAGGAAAGGGGAGGGGGCGCTAACTATTGATGCCCACATGAAGTCCTCACGCCACAAGGGATGGGGCATGTGCCCCATCCAAGCCATCCAATGGCCCACGTCCAAATCTAATTTGATGGAGCGATGATCCCTCTAATTCATCTACATTTAGTGCATCCAATTTAATCAAATTAAATAGCACAATAAAGGCTTGATCCAAAGCATATTGGCACCCAACAATTGAGCTCGATGAATCCAATTCCAAATCCAATTTGGATTAGGTCCAATGCATGTAACTAAGTTGGTCTAATCCTTATCAAATAAGGAATTCAAGTTCAAAGAGGAATTGGATTTAACCATATGCTCGCAACGCTTATTTAAACTCAATAGGATTTCTTTAAATCCTAATCCAATTAGGACTTCACAAGTCTAATTGGTCAATCCAAATTAGTTTTCTTGTTTGTGTGATCTCATAGGTTCATTTCTGTCTGATAGTGAGATATACCATGATCTTTATCATAATAGTATTGAATTTTTTTCAATGGATCGGAACGATTCTACTCTAACTCAACAAGTCATAGGTTCAATTCTGTCTGGTAGTGAAATATACCATGATCTCTATCATAATAGTATTGAAATTTTTTTAATGAATCGGAACGATTCCACTCTAACTCAACAAGGATCGTCGATCCAGAACAATCCTAGTGAGCTCTCACAATCCACCAGTGACACCTAGCAGTATGTAGTGGCAATCCAGCAGAATCGAATAAAGAACCTTTAGGTGTAGTTTCCGTGTGATTCAGTCCTTCTATCGTGAGTTCCGACTAGATGGCAGGTCATGAATAAATCGTCAAATCTCGACATCAGTCATATGATAGATTTAATCAGCTCAAATCCAAAAATGATTCGCATGAAAATTTTTTTCATCAATCACACTGCTGTGGCCACAGACGTAAGGACTCAGCTTCTTAAATTTCATAGGACTACTACTCTCTCTCAAAGTCAATAAATTCCATCTAGATGCGCATCCTGCTCGTACGGTAGACCATCACCAACATACACTACAAGGACTCAAGTGGCTAAGAGGTCATGTTTATGTATAGTCAAACTCCAGTAGCCTCACTGTGAGCAATCGTGACATCGCGGGTCAAAGAATCATTCACACAACTACAGCATCGAGATAATCACTGATGATTGAGTAGAAATCCACATGATCTCTCGTATGGTCATGCTCAGTACTAGTTGTTCTCTAACAACTATCCGTACTTGCCGCTCAGTATCTCTACACTGTGGATTAGAGACTCATCTACATCGAAGAAAGTGATCTGTGTGCCGGTCTATCTGGATCGATCACCATCCTTATGATAATACTATGATCGGGAGCAATTTAGGATTAATTATACATGCCTCTAATTTTCAATACCTTAAGAATATGTATCTTAAACATTAATTTTTTAAACGATTCAAGGACATATCACATTTGAATGAAGATAAAATTTGTTCTTTTATTGATCAAATCAATGTTTTAAGTATAAATTTGTATCCTAAGAAGATATAATGTGTCAGCCATATTGATTTCTAAAATATATATCTAACAACTTGGACGTAAATTTGGCTTAGCATTGACCTAGATTTGTTCCTGATTCCTTAATGAGTTAAGGTTAGTGTTCAAATCCGATTTTAGTGTTTCCTTGGACCCAACTTGTCCTAGTAGCACTACTATTTTGAGTTGGGATATATTTGGTCTCTTTCTTACACGAATGACTAGAAAGATTTGTTTTAAGGAAATTCAATAGGCATAATATATAAACATATAAGCTATTAAAAAGCTACACGCACCTATACTATATATATATATATAATCCTAAAACTATATTAAAGTGCTACTATTTCTTTTCATGTGAAGATTTTCACAATCCTAAGATGTCCTTACTTCCATTGAAAAAAGGAAAAAAAAAAAAAGAAAAAAACTTGGTCTCCCAGTTGCACACTCAAAGTGCGTTAGAAAAATGGGGTGCCTCATGATAACCTGGCTTCTTACTCACAATACCATGACCTATAAATTTGATCAGGTCTAGGTATTTAGTGACCTATGCAATGTCTACAAGGGTTCTTCTTGTGGGTTTCGATACCCCTAAACTTGATATCAAGTCCATAACAGGTTTGAGCATAGTTGCTAGAATGGGGAGCAGGTTTGAGAGCAGATATGGCTGCAGGTTTAAAGAACCGAACTTTTAGAAACAAAGGAAGTGCCTAGGACACAGGGTGCAGGTTCAAGTTTTGAAGTAGGTATACTACCTTAAGTTAGAACATGCTAGTGAGGAATTGAGTCTATGGTCTTAGATAATACCCTACCGGTCCATCATTTAGTTCTGGTTCAGGTCTGAGTTTGTTGTAAATTACATGACCCATTGGAATCCATCAATCAAGCCTCGTTATGTGAATACCGGAACCCCTACCTAAAATTTGTTAGTTTTGGATTGGGTATGGACTTGACCTTTAGAAAGATTGGCATATACAAACATATAAGCTATTAAAAGCTAAACAGGCTGCTTGATAACTAAAATGAAAAAGAAAGGATAATATTTCTTCACTTTGTATGTATAAAGATTCATGGATAAATAAATGAAGGTATAAAATATATATCATGGAAAATATATGTCCCCCAAAGAAGTTTCGAGTCGGTCAAAATTCTGATCCCTTTTTTTGTAAGATATTACTGGAATTGCTCTATGATTATAGTTATTTTAAGGATATGAGGCATAGGATATTTGTGACTGGTCCTATTCCTATGACTCCACTTTTCTAATCCGACATTTGTTATGGTGATGACTTGGTTTTCAATTGCCATATGTCTCAGGTTAATTATATGACATAAAAAATATGTAGCATTTGATTTTGCCCTTACCCAAATGTGAATTAAATTAATGATATAATGAGGTGAAAATATGCCCTTTTTATTTGGTCAAAAAATCTTGGAACTTCGTTGAAAGAATTATCAAAAACTTTCTGAATGGTCAGTTAGTATCATTTTTCAATTTCTGTGGAACATGGACATTAAATTAAGCCTCAAGATTCACTTTGTGATATTCCAACATTCCTTTTCAAGGAAGGATATATGGGGGTATTTGTTGTAGCTTTATGCTCATAATTTCCTATAATAGTACTGTGTTCTTAAATTTAGAAAGGTGAGAGGATGTACTTTTGCAGTTCTGTGCATGATATATAACATGAAAGTTATGCAGTATTTTCTGAATTTACAGGGATTGGAACATCCTTGGGATGGCCCAAGCAGATTCACATTGTAGGAATGGTGGCATGTCAACCAGTATGGCACTTTCAGAGGCGCAGGTGCAGCACTTCAGGCTGTTGCTGAAGCTTTTAATGTTCCAACAATGGGAGCCACCTCTTCATTTGGTACTTTTGTTCCTCATCCTGCAACTACTTCGTATTTATGCCTGTGTTTGATTGTTTTTGGTTCCTTTACTGTTATTTGATTTACTACCTTCATTGGAGTGGTATGAGGTGCATAGTTTCAGGACTCATAGTCCAATGAACATTGAGAGACCGGTTAATTGATAAAAGTGGAGGTTTCTCAGTTTGTTAATACATACATACATACATACATACATACATACATTTTCTGTCTATTTGAGGCTTGATAAGTTCTTCAGCAGGCATTCCTATGTGAGGCTATTTTCTAGTCTATTTTAGTTTTATCAGATCCTTTGTCTTGGCTATTTGAGGCTTGATAAGTTCTTCAGTCTATTTGAGGCTTGATAAGTTCTTCAGTCTATTGAGGCTTGATAAGTTCTTCAGCAGGCATTCCTATGTGAGCTATTTTCTAGTCTATTTTAGTTTTATCAGATCCTTTGTCTTGGCTATTTGAGGCTTGATAAGTTCTTCAGCAGGCATTCCTATGTGAGGCTACCCATGTGAGGCTATTTTCTAGTCTATTTTAGTTTTATCAGATCATTTTCTGTCTATTTGAGGCTTGATAAGTTCTTCAGCAGGCATTCCTATGTGAGGCTATTTTCTAGTCATTTTAGTTTTATCAGATCCTTTGTCTTGGCTACTGCTTAGATTTGTTCTTTTCCTCCGAGTTCCAGTTTGAGTCTCAGTACAAGTCATGCACA
>NC_026001.2:45124094-45161101 GCF_000442705.2 Elaeis guineensis | reverse complement strand
AATCCATCTTTTGTAGAATAATCATCAATATCAATAGATAACCTCAATCTTTTCTATTCAGTCAGAGAAATAATAATGATCAAAAGTGTCCAAACTTCAAATTTTATTATACCCTAGAGATAAATATTTGAGTATAATAATCTAAGATCGAAATCATTATTTATAAACCATCTCAAATTCTTCCTAATAAATAGAGAATTATAAAATTTAATTCTAGGATAGAAAAAATTTATCTCTAAATATTTTAAATTTAAAATCAAAAATCAAAGATCCACTCATCTTAGAATTAGGATGCTAAATATTTTTTTTTTAGCATAGTAGGTGGAAGTACTACTTTTAAAAATCAATTAGGATATCTAAAATATTTAAAATTTTAAAATATTATTCTTTCTAATATCAATAAATTTTTTGTATCAAACCATATTATCTATCATAATTCTTTAACTCAAAAGGTCAACATTCCTGACTTACTCAAAGTAATCCATATTACCATGCTTCCGCTGCGCACTCTGATCTAACAATCAAAATTTCTTAGGTTCATCAAAAAAAATTTAATCAAATTATTTTTTTATCTTATCAATAGAAAAGATCTAAAATTTTAAATTTAATTGAAGTCAAAGATTAACTTTCGATTCTCATTCATACTTCTACTGGTATACAATAATCTTAATTAACCCTTGAGTCCAATATCATATTTAAATCATCATACAGATTTACTATAATCAATATGAATCAAATCTTAATTCTCATATCAATTCAATTCGATAATTTTCAAACCAAAAATCCTTATAAGTCAAATTAATGAAGAAAAAATTCTTCGATGCTCCATCAAATTTAGACATAATCAGAATATATAAGAATTTCAAATCATTATTTTTTTTTCTAAAATTTTTATCATCAGGATCTTCAATATCTATCAAATATCCTTTCATAACAATCATACAAGCTTCAAAAAATCAAATCTCTATTTAATAGTAGATTCAATTAGGAACCTCGTTAATAAAAGCAAAGGAACTCCATATCAATTTTTAAATCTAAAATTTCTAAATTATAAATTCACATGGATTCCTTAATCTGAAATAAATATAAATCAGATCTTTTATCTTAATCTAAAGATATCAATTTTTCATTAACAACCTCAATAATAATATCAGAAAATCTCTTTATCAACTTAGATATAAAATTTTTAAATTAAAATTTCATACACATCATGTAGTCTTTAAGAGACATAATAAGATCTATTATCTAGATCTAAGGATGATGATTAAAGATTCTAGTACGATGAATATTCTACAACCTCATAATCGATTTCATCAATAAGAAATAATTTTTTTTGCAATATCTCCAAATATGCATTCATTTTAATATGCCACTTTATATATGATCCACATACCAAGTTCATTTTTGATAAATATTCCAATCAAGCATCAAAAAAAAACTTTTTTAGCCCATTCTGGAATAATATTTTATTATCAAATCTTTATCTTGCCAATAATAGTCAACTTCTCAACGAGAAGTAATATCATAGTATTATTTCACATCGAATTTGAACTTACGATTCACTTGAATAACCAATGATCAAATTAATAACCATAATGCACAATAAAATTTTATGTCAATCTTTTTGTGATTACTTTCGATCAAGATCTAACTAATCATATCATGATCTATAGATTATCTATCATATTTCAAACTCCATATGTCATAATCTCTTGCGATCTTTTTATACATAATCTCAATGTTTAATCAAAATTTATAAATATTTCTCCCACTACAATCATCAAAGATCTATACTATAATGCTCCTAGTGTCTATCCACTTACACCCATTCTATATCTGATTCTATGTTTCATAATTCATCCACTTATGCTCTGATACCATATTAATTGTCACTCCCCTGATCCGAGATTGTGAATCGAGGTCATGACAACCGCCGCATACTCATAGAAAACTCTTTCCATAAGCATGCAAGGCATCTTATCATACTATCCTAAAATAAGAGCAGAATAATTAGTCAATAATTTAAATCCAAAATATAACGATCTAAATTTTTTTTCTTTAATATCTCAATAAATTCAACAATGATTCATAGTCCTTACATCAAATTCAATAAGACTTTCAACGAAAATAAAAGTATAGAGATTCTGCTTTTGATCACTCTTCCATTCATATCTTGTATCATCTTAATTCCTTAACATCTGTAAAAATGTAAAATAGGAGGTAATGAGCTAGACAGCCCAGTAAGCAATGATCACTTCTCAACAGATTTATCAGGCATTTAAGTAAATAATTATTTATAGAAAATAAGCATATAGAGTTCATTAATTCGAAATCAATTTTCAATTATGTAATATAATTCATGCCAAATTCATTTCTTTTTCGAAAATTCAAGTTTCTTTCGAGATTTTAATTTCTTTCATTCTTCAATTCTTTTCATCAACCATGAGCTATGACCATATTTTCCCTATGGCAGGGTCATAACACCGCGTATCTTCTTGCAGTGAGCTGCGAATCATTTGACAGCAAAGTCCTTCGAAATCGCTGGTCTCTCTGACGGTTTGTCGCTGGTCTCTCTGACGACGTAAATCCTCAGACAAATCAATTACCAACGTATATGCCCCCATTGGCAAGGTCCTTTACATAGTCAGGTTGTCAATTCATATTGTTCTTATATCAAAATTCTTCATAAATCATGTTTCATATTCTAATTTCGATAATAAAATATATAATCATGTAGTATCAAAATCAATCAATATAATGCATCATGGAATCAATATGTTCAATCATGCTTCATCATAATATTTCAAATAAGATATTTTCATAACAAAATACCATTCATCCAATTCATGCATCGTTTCACAAATCATGTCAGAAAAATATATTATAATTTATCGATAAATCTAGAAAAAATAAAATATTACTTACCTTGAACGCATTCTATAAATCTATATAATTCTATAAATTTTCTTTCAAAAATTTTGTTTGTAGATCATATCGCGATATCCCATGATCAAACATCCACAATCCTATACAGAATCAATTTCAATAATTAGAAAGAATACGAATACCATAGTTCAACGGTTTAGATTGGATCCGATCATTTAATTTCATCTAATCAAAATCTAATTAGGATCTAAACGATCCAAAGTTTGACTATCAAATCAAATCGGATTCGAAGTGATAGGACCGAAGTTTCTTCATCGATTTCATAAAATCAAGTAGAGAGAGACAATTAGAGGAGAGAGAATTCATGAGGTACAATTCGAATTGATCAGGTGACACAATCCAACATTACAATTGGTCCAATATCTCGATTGGTGAAATCAACATGATCAAATCAAGTCATGACTAGATCAGGATCATGGATGATCAAATCTAAAGATTCATGGTCTGATCAAGGTGGGTGCCAATATACTACCCAACAATCATGGATCAAGATTCTTCATCAGATCAGAAATATTAAAAAAAAATTTCATTGATAAATCGATCAAGAGAGAGAAATCGATCGAGAGAAAAATGACTTTAGAGAAAGAAAATTCTAGAGAAAAAAAATTTAGAGAGAGAAAATTCATCTTGGACTCCTCAGACGATATGATTCAACAAATTCGATCGATCAGATCAAATCATGCTAAGATTATCATATGGATAATTCAATAAAATCATGAAAAATAGAATCTTAAAAATACCTAATCTAATCAAAGTGGATGTCGGTATACCGTCCGCGATCGCAGATCAAAAATCTATCACTAGGATCATTTAAATTCATCATCATTCTTCTCAAAATTTTAAAAATCTTAGGAGAGAGAAATAATTCGAGAGAAGATTTTAGAGAGATGAGAGAAAGTCAATTCTAGAGAGAGAAAATACTAGTTCAGATTGAAGGGAGAGAAGAAAGAGAGAGAAACTCTCTTCTCATATTTTATTATTTATATCATTATTTATTAATTAATTTATTTTTTTTTCTTTCTTCTTTTCTTTTTTTTTCTTTTTCTTCACGAAAGAGGAGGAAAGAAAATCCTATTTATTATTATTATATTATTATTTATTTTATTTTTTTCTTTTTTTTTCTTTTTCTTTTCTTTTTTTTCTTTTTCTTTTCTTTTCCTCCTTCTTCTTTTCTTCTTCTAGTTTTAACTTGGGCCGAAACAGGGGACGAGGTGGTCCCTTCCTTTGCTCAGCCGACCAAGGGCCGAGCCGGCATGGCGGTGGCCGGCGACAAGGGCCGACGATCCCATGGCCCGGAGGGACCAAACCGGTGGTCGGCAGTGACCACCGGCATCGAAAAATCAAAGAAAAACGGCAAAAATAAAAGTTTCTTCCGCAACAAAATCCGCTACTCCGGTCGCCGGCGAGCGTGCACACAGGCATGGGAAGGAAAGGGGAGAAGAGAGGATAGGGAGGAGGCTTACCTCCGATGCCGGCGAGGCTTTTCCGGCGAGCAATTGGACGGGCACAGGGACGAGTCTCCCGGTGGTTTTCCGACGATTGGCCAACTGGATCTCGGATCTTTGGTGGAAGGGAGAGAGGAGGGATCTCCTCCTTAAACAGAGCCAGAGAGGGCTCTTTTCTGACTCCGATTGGGAGCTGATGAACGGAGGAAGGCTCCCTTCGGGAGTCTTCTCCTCTGTTTTTTATTTTTATTTATTTTTTTTTGGACTTTGATGGGCTGGAATTCTTTACTCGGGCTGGGCCATCACAATAATAGATTTTATTTTTTATTTTTTTGGGAGATACATGGAGTAGAACTCCACCCATCTGAAATTTAATTTAATTCATTTTTTATGCAAAGACATTTAGTTAAATATATAAGGTTGGATGCAGCAGGTTATTTTGATCACAAATGTCCTGTGTTTGACTTCGTGATGTGATACTGCCATATCAAAAATAAAGATCTTTACTATATTAAACTTGAATGGGTGATGCATCCAGCAGGGTCTGCGCGAGGACCCTATCAATCAATGGATAGACAACGGGTGATGGATTTGGGGCCTGCAATATTTAAAAGATCAGGGTTGCATTTTTGCCAGGATCTTTTAAAGACTTATTTTTCATGTTGGTGAGTAATCAATATACAAAAAAGCTAATATATTGTTTCTATCCAAGCCAAGATGAAAGACCCCAGAAATTCTAAAAAGCTAATATATGTTGAGATTTCCTTATTTAGGGAGAATAAATAGCATTACAAGTATTTAAGATTTCCTCATCAAGTTTATGGTGAAGACCTTTTTAGGATAGTATCACCCTGCTATTTAATATTTGCTGAATCATCAATTTCCTATTATTGCAGAATAGCAGATATGTGGTTTTAAGAAAATTTGAGAAATTTGCTTAAAATTTGAGAAATTTTAATGTCTCATCATCTCATATTATAGATTCAAGTTGGCATTTGTTTCGATCATTTTTTATAACTTTTTTTTATGCACGTATCATCATTAGTTGATTATAATGTCTCGAGTTTTTCTGGGAACATTTATCGCTTCTTTTTTCAGATCTGATTTTTTCCGACTGAACATTTATTGCTTCTTTAGGCAGAGGATACATACTATTGATCTTCATATAACAAGTACATCAAGCACACAAGATAGATACTGTTTATTAGCGTTTGGTATTTAAATTTTAATTGTCTCTAATCTTATTTTGGGAAATTATGTTTAAATATCTATGTGTAAATTTAATTGTCTGTTTTATTATTTGCAATAATGGCTCGATTTCTTAGGTCAAAGCATTTGCAGTTACTTGGTGTCTTAAGTTTTCCAATAAAATGATGGAGTACATATACCTCATCTCGATTACTATTCTCATAATAATTTAGAAACCAATCTAATTTGAGATTAGGATGGAAACGAGAATCAGTTGGTAGGCAGTATATAAGGTCTATAAAAATTTGGGTAAAATTGTGTTTGATAGTGACTTAGCCTCGATTGAGAATATACGGATGGATAGAAGAGCCTTTCATAAGTTATGTGATTTATTGAAGATAAAAGGAAAACTCAAATCCTCTAAGAACATGGATGTAAAGGAAATGGTTGCCATATTCTCACATATAATTTCACATGATGTAAAGAATAGGGTAATTAAGAGATAAGCCGCTCATTCTAACGAGACAATAAGTAGACAATTCCATGCTGTCCTCAACTCTGTATTGCATCTCCATTCCATGTTGTTACAGAAACCTAAAGGTGTGATAGAGAATTGCTTAGATGAGAGGTGGAAGTGGTTCAGGATACTCTTCACTATTATTTTTAGTTGTGTCAATTAAATTATGCTATTAAACTAAATGAACTATCTTATAAATGTAGAATTATCTCGGAGTACTTGATGGGACATACATAAAGGTCAATGTGGAGGAGGTTGACAAGCCTAGGTATCAAAGCTGTAAGGGTGAGATTGCTACTAATGTCCTTAGTGTCTGTACTCGAGACATATGTTGGAAATAGGTGGTTTCATGCATATAGTTTTAAAATTTTTATTTTGCCAATAGAAACAAATATAGATTAAAATATTTTTAATCTAAGTATGCATAAAAACAGATTTACCAAACCACCTAACTAGGATCTATCATATGAACATAGATCATGCATCTAAAAATTTGATCTTAATAACATAATCAAAGAGGAGATCAGATCTCTATATCTTATCATGGGTCGATCTACATCACAGCCGATGATCGTAGATGTCTGGGTTCTTCGAGCCGCACAAGCATCCAGCTTCTACAAGTATCCACACGAGGTCTTGATTTGATCAAAAGTTTCTTGATCTTTTTGAGATGTTAGTTCTCTTGCAGAGACTGCTTCCTGATGGTTGAAAGGGATCCTTCTTCATTTCTCTCAGATCCTCTTAGAGAAGAAGAAGAATAGAAGAAAGAATAAGAGAAGATGAAGATGAGAGAAGAAACCCTTTCTCTCTTTTCTTTTTCTCTTTTCCTAAAACCCCACGCCTAAGAGGAGATGCCCTCAAAGAAAACCCCACACCCAAGAAGAAAACCACACTCACTTCTCAGATTTTCATGATAAAAATCTGATTTTTTTTCTCATGTCCCATGCTCCCTTTTTCTCCCCTTTTATTGGCATCCAAAAGATAGATTAGGTCAAACCTAATCCGATAAGGACTTGAATTCATCCTAATCCAAAAAGGAAGAAAGGGGGCATGGAGAAGGCCTCGAGCATTGGTTTTCTTCATGCTAAAACAAGGGAGCACATGAAATTGGCATGGTTCCATGGGGAGATGCTAGGGAGAGAGAGTGACTGGGACTCTCTTGGTGCTTTAATTAATCTCTAACTAATTAGAAATTGCTTGCATCCAAAGAGAGAAAAAAATTTTAGTCCAACTAGAAACCCAATCTCTTCTAATTAGATCCTAATCCAATTAAAAAATTAGTTGCATCCAAGTTCTAATCAAATCAAGAATTGGTCTCCCTTGCAATTAGGTTATCTCATAATCCAATCAGGCTTGATCTAATCAAACCCAAACCAAGTCCAATTGATTCTAATTCAATTAGACTTGATCTTAACCCTATTAGTCAATTAATTTGAGCCAAACTATAATCAATTGCTAATTAATTCTCCTATAACTCACTAACTCTTAGTGAATTACTTTATTGCAACTTTTGCATTGGATTAATCATCAAGCATATTGATAATTAGATCCAATTACGATTCATAATCGTAACTTAATCATCTGATCAGTCAAAAATTTTTATTGTGTATGATCTCATAAGTTCTATTCTATTGATAGTGAGACATATTATAATCTCTGTTGGTGCAAAAATCCGCTTGCGTCGGAGAAGCTGGAGTCGAGGGAGTCGCGGTCGCCGCGGGACCTGCAAAGAAAGTCTAAACCGGAGGTGGGGTTGCTCCGGCAAGACCCTCCGACGCTCAAGTCAGTTCTCTGCCTCAACAAGAATGGAGTGCTCGAACGGAGAATTTAGCAGAGTTTTGAGGTAAAAATGAGAGCTTATAGAATAACGTATCTGGGTCCCCTTTTTATAGGCGGAGGGCTCAACAGACTGATAGCGACGTTCATAACCGTCTCGTAGTGGGCCCCCACCGTCAGGAGGAATCTGTTGCGAGGAGTAGTGGAGTAGATCCGTGGCCCTCACCGCAGCGCGCCACGTGGAGTCTGCTGCAGGGAGTGGAGCGGCGTCCGTTGTCGCGACTTGCCAGCGGATGGAAGAATCGCGCAGTATCGTTATAGAAGGTGGAGCAGGATCGTGGGATCATAGCGGTCTGCCCGGAATAATGGAGCCACACGGGATCCGTTGCAGAAATGGAGCAGAGTCGTGGCCGTCATGGCGGTCTGTCAGGGAATGATGGAGCTGCGCGGAATCTGTCGCAGGAAGTGGAGCAGGATCGTGGTGGTTGCGGTGTTGCGCCAGAAAGTGCAGATTCGTCGGCTGAAGTTCGGCAGCGGTCGGAGCTGGTGACTGAGCTGGCTCCCGTAGGAGCCCGGGCGGAGCCCTCCTTGTGATTGAAGTCGTGGGCGGAGCCCAGCTCCGTAGGAGTCCGGCGGAGTCCTCTCGGAGTTGAAGTCGTGGGCAGAGCCCGGCTCCCGTAGGAGTCCGGGCGGAGTCCCCTGCAATTAAAGTCAGATGCGAAGTCTGGCTCCCGTAGGAGTCCGGACGGAGCTTACCGGCAGTTGAAGTTGGCGACGGAGCCCGGCTCCCGTAGGAGTCTGGGCGGAGTCCTCCTTGAGGTCGGAGTCGTGGGGGAGCCCGACTCCCGTGGGAGTCCGGACGGAGTCCTCTCGGAGTTGAAGTCATGGGCGGAGCCCGGCTCCCGTAGGAGTCCGGGCAGAGTCCCCTGCAATTAAAGTCAGGTGCGAAGTTCGGTTCCCATAGGAGTTCGGACGGAGCTTACCGGCAGTTGAAGTTGGCGATGGAGCCCGGCTCCCGTGGGAGTCCGGGCGGAGTCCTCCTTGAGGTTGAAGTTGTGGGCGGAGCCCGGCTCCCGTAGGAGTCCAGGCGGAGTCCTCCTTGAGGTTGAAGTTGTAGGCGGAGCCCGGCTCCCGTAGGAGTCCGGGCGGAGTCCTCCTTGAGGTTGAAGTTGTGGGTGGAGCCCGACTCCCGTAGGAGTCCGGGCGGAGTCCTCCTTGCGGTTGAAGTTGTGGGTGGAGCCCGACTCCCGTAGGAGTCCGAGCGGAGTCCTCCTTGAGGTTGAAGTTGTAGGCGGAGCCCGGTCCCGTAGGAGTCCGGGCGGAGTCCTCCTTGAGGTTGAAGTTGTAGGCGGAGCCCGGCTCCCGTAGGAGTCCGGGCGGAGTTAATCCTATTGAGAACTTGACTGTGGGTATTTTATACCCAACACCAGTCCCCTACTTTCGAGTTTGAATTTCGAATGAAGGAAGTACAGAGAGACAGGCATAGCCGAAGTTGTCCCCTCGAATCCTGCGCACGACCGCCCCAGATATTTTGGCATTAAATGTGCGCGTGCTGGAGTCTTTTCGAATCGGGACGATACGAAGGGACTCTTCGAAATTTCCGTCGGTACACTGGCCCAGGTACGGTGCCATAATGGCTCTGTCGATCCGTCAGCCACTTTTAGCCGCCCGCCGGGGGAGTGGGACACGTGTCGGGCGCGGGCTGGCTTGGGGAGATTCGCGATCATTATGGCGTCAGATCCCAGGGTCTATTTAAACCCGTCCTTCCACCTTTAGGGCCCCATTCCGTTCCAGAGTTCTAATAGTGTCTGCCTTCCCTTCGAGAGCCATTTTCATTTCGTATCTTCTCGAGCCATAGGCGCCCTTCAAATCGTCCCTGTCTTCGTCCCTCTGGTCCCTCAAGCGATCTAGGTTAGTTCCAGCACCTTCATCTTTCTTCCCGCCGCTTAGGGATCTCTTTTTTGCCATTATTTTTTGTATTCCTCCGAGTTAGTTTCCTGTGACCTCTCGCCCCTCATCCTGTCTGTCTTCTTCGGGATCTTTAGAGTCCTCATTCGAAGCTACTCGAAATGTCGTCCGGCTCTTCCACTCCCTGCAGTTAGGAGTTCTTCCGCCTCAAACCCCCAGGTCCCTTGCTCTGTAGACGAACCTGCGTCTGGGGCTGGACTCCGCCCATTTTTGCACCGGGCACCATTCCATGTTCCCTGACTCCGGAGGAACTCCATACGAAGGGACTCTTCAAATTTCTGCCGGTACACTGGCCCAGGTACGGCGCCATAATGGCTCTGCCGATCCGTCAGCCGCTTTTAGCCGCCCGTCGGGGGAGTGGGACACGTGTCGGAAGCGGACTGGCCTGGGGAGATTCGCGATCATTATGGCACCGGATCCCAGGGTCTATTTAAACCCATTTTCTACCTTTAGGGGCCCCATTCCATTCCAGAGTTCTAACAGTGTCTGCCTTCCCTTCGAGAGCCCTGTTTCAGTTGGTATCTTCTTGAGCCGTAGGCGCCCTTCAAATCGTCCCTGTCTTCATCCCTCTGGTCCCTCAGAGCGATCTAGGTTAGTTCCAGCACCTTCATCTTTCTTCCCACCGCTTAGGGACCTCTTTTTTGCCATTATTTTTTATATTCCTCCGAGTTAGTTTCTTGTGACCTCTCGCCCCTCATCCTGTCCATCTTCTTCGGGATCTTTAGAGCCCTCATTCGAAGCTACTCGAAATGTCGTCCGGCTCTTCCGCTCCCTGCAGTTTCGGGAGTTCTTCCGCCTCAAACCCCTAGGTCCCTTGCTCTGTAGACGAACCTGCGTCTGGGGCTGGGCTCCGCCCGATTTTTGCACCGGGCGCCATTCCATGTTCCCTGACTCCGGAAAACTCTTTTTGATAAGGGGTCAGTATGGAGTTCCTCCGGAGTCAGGGAACATGGAATGGCGCCTGGTGCAAAAATCGGGTGGAGCCCAGCCCCAGACGCAGGTTCGTCTATAGAGCAAGGGACCTGGGGGTTTGAGGCGGAAGAACTCCCGGAACTGCAGGGAGCGGAAGAGCCGGACGATATTTCGAGTACTTCGAATGAGGGCTCTAAAGATCCCGAAGAAGACGGACAGGATAAGGGGCGAGAGGTCACAGGAAACTAACTCAGAGGAATACAAAAAATAATGGCAAAAAAGAGGTCCCTAAGTGGCGGGAAGAAAGATGAAGGTGCTGGAACTAACCTAGATCGCTCTGAGGGACTAGAAGGACGAAGACAGGGATGATTTGAAGGGCGCCTACGGCTCGAGAAGATACCAACTGAAACAGGGCTCTCGAAGGGAAGGCAGACACTGTTAGAACTCTGGAACAGAATGGGGCCCCTAAAGGTGGAAGGAAGGGTTTAAATAGACCCTGGGATCAGCGCCATAATGATCGCGAATCTCCCCAGGCCAGCCCACGCCCGACACGTGTCCCACTCCTCCGGCGGGCGGCTAAAAGTGGCTGACGGATCGACAGAGCCATTATGGCACCGTACCTGGGCCAGTGTACCGACGGAATTTCGAAGAGTCCTTCGTATCGCCCCGATTCGAAAAGACTCCAGCACCGCACATTTAATGCCAAAATATCTGGGGGCGGTCATGCGCAGGATTCGAGGGGACAACTTCGGCTATGCCAGTCTCTCTGTAGTTCCTTCATTCGAAATTCAAACTCGGAAGTAGGGAGACTGGTGTTGGGTATAAAATACCCACAGCCGAAGTTCTCAACAGGATTAACTCCGCCCGGACTCCTACGGGAGCCGGGCTCCGCCTACAACTTCAACCTCAAGAGGACTCCGCCCGGACTCCTACGGGAGTCGGGCTCCGCCTACAACTTCAACCTCAAGGAGGACTCCACCCGGACTCCTACGGGAGTCGGGCTCCACCCACAACTTCAACCGCAAGGAGGACTCCGCCCGGACTCCTACGGGAGCCGGGCTTCGCCTACAACTTCAACCTCAAGGAGGACTCCGCCCGGACTCCTACGGGAGCCGGGCTCCACCTACAACTTCAACCTCAAGGAGGACTCCGCCCAGACTCCTACGGGAGCCGGACTCCGCCCAAAACTTCAACCTCAAGGAGGACTCTGCCTGGACTCCCACGAGAGTCGGGCTCCATCGCCAACTTTAACTACCGGTAAGCTTCGTCCGGACTCCTACGGGAGCCGGACTTCGCACGTAGGAGTCCGGACTTCGCACCTAACTTTAATTGTAGGGGACTCCGCCCGGACTCCTACGAGAGCCGGGCTCCGCCCACGACTTCAACTCCGAGAGGACTCCGCCCGGACTCCCACGGGAGCCGAGCTCCGCCCATGACTCCGACCTCAAGGAGGACTCCGCCCGGACTCCTACGGGAGTCGGGCTCTGTCGCCAACTTCAACTGCCAGTAAGCTCCGTCCGGACTCCTACGGGAGTCGGACTTCGCACCTGACTTTAATTGCAGGGGACTCTGCCCGGACTCCTATGGGAGCCGGGCTCCGCTCACGACTTCAACTCCGAGAGGACTCCGCCCGGACTCCTACGGGACCGGGCTCCGCCCACGACTTCAATCACAAGGAGGGCTCCGCCCGAGCTCCTACCGGAGCCAGGCTCCGTCACCAGCTCCGACCGCTGCCGAACTTCAGCCGATGAATCCGCACTTTCTGGCGCAATACAGCAACCACCACGATCCTGCTCCACTTCCTGCGATGGATTCCGTGCAGCTCCATCATTCCCTGACAGACCGCTATGACGGCCACGACTCTACTCTACTTCCTGCGATGGATCCCGTGCGGCTCCATTATTCCCGGGCAGACCGCTATGATGCCCACGATCCTGCTCCACCTTCTGTAACGGATACTGCGCGATTCTTCCATCCACTGGCAAGTCGCGACAACGGACGCCGCTCCACTCCCTGCAGCAGACTCCACGTGGCGCGCTGCGGTGAGGGCCACGGGTCTACTCCACTACTCCTCGCAACAGATTCCTCCTGACGGTGGGCGGCCCACTACGAGACGGTTATGAACGTCGCTATCAGTCTGTTGAGCCCTCCGTCTATAAAAAGGGGACCCCAGATACGTTATTCTATAAGCTCTCATTTTTACCTCAAAACTCTGCTAAATTCTCCGTTCGAGCACTCCATTCTTGTTGAGGCAGAGAACTGACTTGAGCGTCGGAGGTCTTGCCGGAGCAACCCCACCTCCGGTTTAGACTTTCTTTGCAGGTCCCGGCAGCGACCGCGACTCCCTCGACTCCAGCTTCTCCGGCGCAAGCAGATTTTTGCACCAACAATCTCTATCATATTATCATTGAAACTCCTTTTAATAGATTGAAACGATTTCAACTTTGTCCATCAAGGGTTATCGATCATCAAGACGATACTCGATGAATCTCACAATCTCCCAGTGACACTTAGCAATATGTAGTGGCAATCCAGTAAAATAAAATTATTGAACCTTTAGGTGTAGTTATCGTGTGATTCGATCCTTCTATCGTGAGTCTCGACTAGATGGAGATCATAAAAAACTCATCAAACTCCAACATCAATCATATGCATGATTGGCTTGATTCAAATTCATTTGTGAATTTTCGTAAAAATTCTTTTTCAGTATTCATATTTGCTTAGATCGAAACTTTCTGAACTCAGTCTTACGAATCGCATAAGACTTCTCCTTTTCTACTAAGATCGATAGATTCTATCTAAGTGCATCCTACTCCTAATAGTGAATCTAAATCTATCATAGCCAACATACACCGCAAGAACCTAAATGACTAGAAGACTAAGTATATATGCAGTCAAACTACAGTAGCCTCACTGTGAATAGTTGAGGCACCGTAAGTCAAAAGACCATTCACACCACTACAGCATCGAGTAAACTAGTGACAAGTGTGTAGACATCCAAGTGATTCTCATGTTGGTCACGCTCAGTGTAATTTATTCTTTAATAACTACCTACACTCTCATCCCAGTATCTCCATATTGCAGACTCGAAACTTATCTGTCTGAAGAAAAAGTAATCCGTACACCGATCTAATTAGATCGATCACCATTCTCTGTGATGATCCCTTGATCGGGAGCTTTTAGAAATTAATCATCAATAATTATGTCTCAAATTTTTAATACTTTGAGAATATATATCATCATCTATTAATTTCTTAGATAAATTATGGACACATATAAAACATGATTGGAATAAAAAATTATTCATTTTATTAATAAAAAATTAATAAGTATAACATTATATCCTAAAATTATAATATAAGTCAATCAACAATTGGCTTCTAGGGCACATATCTAACAATATGCAATTCTTTTATGTGTTGCCTGAGTGGGAGGGATCGGCTACTAATTCTCGAGTGCTTCAAGATGCCATTCCAAAAAGAAATGGTTTAAGGGTACCCCAAGGTAAGTTTAAAAATTCATAATAGAATACCCAAATTCTCATACAAATTGATTCACTATTTATTTTGAAAGTAATTACTATAATTTATTATATACAGGTTACTACTATCTATGTGATGTCGGATACAGCAATGCTAAAGGTTTTTTGGCTCCTCATAGAGGACAAAGATACCATTTGAATAAGTGGAGACAGGATCAACAACCCATGAATGCTCATGAGTTTTTTAACATGAAGCACTCTTGGGCTAGGAATATTACAGAGAGACACTTTGGGTTGTTGAAAGGAAGATGGGCAATTCTAAGGTCTAAGTCTTTTTACTCTGTAAAATTGAATGTAGAATCATAAATATTTATTTTCTTCACAACTTTTTCAGAGAAGAAATGCCTATTGATCCAATAGACTTTGAGGTTGTTGAGGATGTGACTACCTCAAAAGAGGAAAAAGCTAATGATAGAATAACCTATGTTGAGATAAGTGATGCTTGGGTTGCTTTTAGGGAGAATTTGGCAAATGATATGTTCGAGCAATGGATGAATAGTCGAAATGCATAGGCTACTGTTGCTCCAAGATTGATTTTGATGATTACAAAGCAGATTGAAGGGATACAAATAATTTTAAATTGAAAAAGTCCTTATGCTCTTCAAGGGCAAAATTATAATTTTACTAAAATCCTGATTTGATAGTATCATTTGATAGAATAAATGATTTGTAAACTATTGGTGAAAATTTTACTGTATTTGGACTTATATTTTTGAAGTTATGAAGGTTTGAAGTGCATGAGTCGACTCATGAGTCAACTCATGGCACTGTGAGCTGATTGGCACGCAAAAATTCTCCTTGGCATGCTAGTTTTCTGGCTTGGCACGACCTGTGAGTCGACTCATGAGTCGACCCACAAGACATGAGTCGACTCATGAGTCGACCCCTGCTGATCTGAGTCAAGAATTTCCAGAAACGCATTCTCTGGTAAATGCAACAGAAGTCGACTCATGAGTCGACTCCTGATGCATGAGTCGACTCATGAGTCGACCCCTGCGACGGAAAATGTCAGCAACGGCTATTTTTTTTGCCCATTTTAATTGCCTTTTATGCTTGCTAAAATTGCTCTAACGGCTCTTTATCTGCCTAAAATATTTTCTCTTGCTTCTAATGCCATAAAATGCTTCAAATGGTGAAAGAAATTGCAGATTAAATAGCAGATCAAACGTGAAATCAAAAACGAGAAAGATGAGAGAGGATCCGAAATCTGTATGAAAAAGTCTGAGATCAACGAAATATCCAAAAAGAAAAAGAGAGAGGATCCACAATATACAAGAGAGATTGTGAAAGAGAAAAACAAGAGCATTCAAAGAGAGGATCTTTCAAGCCTATTGTTCAACCTTGATCTAGAGATCTTCCAAAGTTTTCAAGAGATCTTCAATCAACAATCAACCTCTTCTCAAGCATTCGTTCAAGCGTTCATCCACTTTGAGAAAATTCGAAAAGGGGTTCTTCATTTGAGTAAAGTTTTTATTGTTATATTTGCTCATTTAAGGAGCTGTTATTGTATTAATTTGTGCTTTAAATTCTCTTACTCTTGTAAGTAATTGTTCTTATTTTTGGAGGATTTCCAAAACAAGGAAAGGTTGATCCGAACCTGAAATCAGAGTGTTTTGGATTTACTTGTACCCGGAAAATAAGTGATCTAGCTTGGGATAGCTAGTGTTGGAGTTTCCGACGTTTTGTATTCAGGTTGAATACAAGTATAGTGGATTCAAATTCCCAAGTAGGAGCTTGGGGAGTGGATGTAGGTGCAGGGTTGGCACCGAACCACTATAAATCCTTGTGTTTGTGGTGTGCTTTATCGCTTCACTTTATTTCTTTATTATATCCTTGCATTCCTGCTTTAGGTAATTAATATTGAATTAAAGTCTTTATTTTGTTCTTCATAAGTAACTTGTTGGGCTTAAAATTTTTAGAAACCCAATTCACCCCCCCTCTTGGGTTGCATAGCTGGGCAACAAGTGGTATCAGAGCCGGTGCTCCAGCCCTTCTTTGATCTAACAATCAAAGAGCCAAAGATCTATGGCAACCCATGTCGGTACTTCTCTTGCCGAGGGGCAATCTACAAACCGACCTCCACTTTTCAATGGGTCTAATTACACCTATTGGAAAGCTCGGATGAAGATATTCATACAAGCACTCGACTATGATATGTGGAGTATCATAGTGAACGGTCCTCACACACCCACCAAGATTATAGATGGTGAGGAGTCAACCAAACCCGAAAAAGAATGGGATGAGATTGACAAGAAATTGGCACAATTAAATGCCAAAGCCATGAATGTCCTTTATTGTGCACTAGATGCAAGTGAATTTAATCGCATTTCTACTTGTGCATCTGCTAAAGAAATATGGGATAGGTTAGAAGTAACCCATGAGGGAACAAATCAAGTAAAAGAGTCTAAAATAAACATGCTTGTACATAAATATGAATTGTTCAAAATAGAGCATGATGAGTCCATAACTGCTATGTTTACTCGTTTTACTGATATAACCAATGGTTTAAAGAGTCTTGGCAAATCTTATACTAACAGTGAACTTGTAAGAAAGATTCTCAGGTCACTGCCAAGAACTTGGGAAGCCAAGGTGACTGCCATCCAAGAAGCAAAGGACTTGAACACTCTACCTCTGGAAGAGCTTCTTGGATCCTTGATGACTCATGAACTTAGCATGAAGCAACATCAAGAGGATGAAGTCAAAAAGAAAAGAACCATTGCCCTCAAATCCACAACTTCGCCTGATTATGAAACGGATGACTCTGAAGATGAAGAACAGGATGAAGAGATGGCACTCATCACCTGGAAATTTAAGAAGTTTCTAAGAAAAAGGAATCAGAGGATGAGAAAGAAATTCACAAAAGGGGATCAAAGCAAAGAAAAGGAGAAAGATCAACCCCTTATATGCTACGAGTGCAAGAAGCTGGGACATTTCAGATCCGAATGTCCACAATTGAAGAAAGGTCCAAAGAGGTTCAAAAAGAAGGCAATGATGGCGACCTAGAGTGCGAGTGATGACTCAAGCTCCGACGAGGAAACCTCAACAGAACAAGCCAATCTGTGCCTGATGGCACATGAAAATGAGGTAACTTCTGAATCCACTAGTGAATTCACATTTGAAGAATTGCATGAAGCATTCTATGATTCAATTGATGAATTAAAGAAACTAGGGAAGAAAAATAAAGAACTGAAATTGGAAAATCAGTCCTTAGTGAAACAAGCTGAAATTCTTTCAATTGAAAAATTCACCTTGATTCAAGAAAATCAAAACTTAAAGGATGAAATTAACAAGCTGAAATCTATAGTAGATAAGTTCACCTTAAGTTCAAACAAACTAAATATGATTCTTGAAAATCAGAAAGCTATATATGATAAGACTGGACTTGGCTATAAACCTCTGAAGAAACAAAAATTTCTGAAGGATATTTATGTAAATTATTCAAGTCTACAAATATTACTTGTTTCAACTGTGGTAGGATAGGACATAAATCATACACATGTCTTATTAACAAATATGCAAACACAAAGAAAATATGGGTTCCAAAAGGAACCATTCTGACTAACCTGAAAGGACCCAAGAAAGCTTGGGTACCTAAGACAGAAACTTGACCTTTGCTTGCAGGTGTGTCTAGCATCCCAAGAAGGAAACAGGAAATGGTATCTTGACAGTGGATGCTCGAGACACATGACTGGTGATGAATCACAATTCATCACGCTTGATGCTAAGGATGGAGGGATGGTCACCTTTGGAGATAATGGCAAAGGAAAGATCATCGGGATAGGTAACATTGGTATCACTCCCTCCAAATACATTGAGAATGTTTTACTAGTTAAAGGTTTAAAGCATAACTTACTTAGCATTAGTCAATTCTGTGATAAAGGGTATAAAGTAGTTTTTGAATCATCTGTTTGCATTGTGACTAGTCCTATTAACGATGGCATTAAATTTATAGGACATAGGCATGGCAATGTTTATATGATAGATTTAAATGACTTAGCCAAATTAGACATGCAATGCCTAGTATCCTTGAATGCTAAAATCAATGAGACTAGTTGGCTGTGGCATCGTAGACTTGCACATATTAGCATGCATTCTCTTTCAAAATTAATTAAAAAGGATTTAGTTCTCGGTTTGCCAAAACTGAATTTTGAAAAGGATAGAATTTGTGATGCATGCCAATTAGGTAAACAAACTAGAGTATCATTTAAATCCAAAAACACTGTTTCAACTTCTAGACCATTAGAGCTCTTACATATGGACTTATTTGGACCAACAAGAACCACCAGTCTAGGAGGAAAACGATATGGCCTTGTAATTATAGATGATTATTCTCGTTTTACTTGAGTTTTCTTTTTGGCTCACAAAAATAAAACTTTTCATATTTTCACTAAATTTCATCGAAAAGTCTCTAATGAAAAAAGTTTTTCAATTCAAAATATTAGAAGTGATCATGGAACTGAATTTGAAAATCAAGATTTTGAAAATTTTTGTGATGAAAATGGAATTGGCCATAACTTCTCTGCTCCTAGGACACCCCAACAGAATGGGGTAGTTGAAAGAAAAAACAGAACTTTAGAAGAAATGGCCCGTACCATGCTTTGTGAAAGCAACCTTCCAAAATATTTTTGGGCGGAAGCAATTAACACAGCATGTTACATTTTAAATCGTGCTTTAATTAGATAATTTTTAAAGAAAACCCCCTATGAACTTTGGAAAGGAAGAAAACCAAATATTGCATATTTTCATATTTTTGGTTGCCGATGTTTTGTATTAAATAATGGCAAAGAAAAACTTGGTAAATTTGATGCAAAATCAGATGAAGCAATCTTTCTAGGTTACTCCTCCACTAGTAAAGCATTTAGAGTTTTCAACAAAAGAACTTTAGTAGTTGAGGAGTCCATACATGTTATTTTTGATGAATCTAACGATCTTCCTTCAAGGAAGAATGAGGGTGTTGATGATGCAGATCCACTAATAGAAGGTATGAAGGAGATCACTCTGAAAGACTCAGCAACTCCAAAAGATAAGGATCAAGAAGACGAACAAAATGAAAGAGGTGAAGAAATTCAAGAACAACCTCAAGGTACAAATGACCTACCCAAGGAATGGAGGTATGTTCACAACCACCCTAAGGAGTTAATTATTGGTGACCCTATGCATGGGGTAAAAACCCGTTCTTCACTAAGAGATGCAGTTAATCATTGTGCTTTTGTATCTCATCTTGAACCTAAAACTTTTGAAGAAGCTGAAAATGATCATAATTGGATTAATGCTATGCAAGAGGAACTTAATCAATTTGAAAGAAATAATGTTTGGACCTTAGTATCAAGACCTAAAGATTACTCAATAATTGGCACAAAATGGGTCTTTAGAAACAAATTAGATGAGCATGGAAATGTAATTAGAAATAAAGCAAGACTGGTTGCTAAGGGATATAATCAAGAAGAAGGAATTGATTTTGATGAAACCTTTGCACCTATTGCTAGATTAGAAGCTATTAGACTTCTACTTGCATATGCTTGCTTTATGAAATTCAAATTATTTCAAATGGACGTTAAAAGTGCATTTTTAAATGGATATATTTCTGAAGAAGTATATGTAGATACAACCCTATTTATTAAAAGAAATCAAAATGATATGCTAATTATACAAATTTATGTTGATGACATAATTTTGGGTCTACTAATGAATCCCTTTGTCAAGACTTTGCTAAGCTTATACAGGGAGAGTTCGAGATGAGCATGATGGGAGAACTCACCTTCTTCCTCGGACTCCAAATCAAACAATCAAAAGAGGGAATCTCCATCACCCAAAGCAAGTACACCAAGGAACTACTCAAAAGATTTGGAATGGAGAACTGCAAACCAATTGGCACACCAATGAGTCCCTCATGCAAGCTTGACAAGGATGATGAAGGTAAAAGCGTAGACTTAAAATACTATAGAGGTATGATTGGCTCATTATTATATTTAACTGCAAGTAGGCCTGATATCATGTTTAGTGTTTGCTTATGTGCTAGATATCAATCTAATCCTAAAGAATCTCATTTGAATGCTGTTAAAAGAATCCTTAGATACTTAAATGGTACACAAACTATAGGGTTATGGTACTCTAAGGACTCACAAATTAATTTATTAGGATATTCAGATGCTGATTTTGCTGGATGCAAATTAGATAGAAAAAGTATAAGTGGAACTTGCCAATTTTTTGGAGTTAACCTAATCTCATGGTTTAGCAAGAAACAAAATTCGGTGGCACTGTCTACGGCTGAGGCCGAATACATTGCAGTCGGAAGTTGTTGTGCTCAAATCTGATGGATTAAGCAACAACTCGAAGATTTTGGAATCAAACTTAATGAAACACCAATAAGATGTGACAACACAAGTGCCATAAATCTATCTAAAAATCTAATTCAACACTCAAGATCTAAACATATTGAAATAAGACATCATTTTATAAGAGAACATGTTCAAAATAAAAATATAATTCTTGAATATGTTTGCACTGAAAATCAATTAGCTGATATCTTTACAAAGGCCCTTAGTGAGGATAGATTCTGTGAAATTAGGAGAAATCTAGGAATTCTAGATCCATTTGCCTAAAATTTCTCAATTTTCAAAGAATTGATTAGAGAGCTCAATTTTCAACATCTATCCTGGTCCCAAAAGCTCAAATTTATCATTCTAAAAACTTATCTTTGAGCAAAATTCCTTCACTCAAAATTTCAAATTTTTTTGGAATTTATTCACATTTTTTTTGATTTTTTGAACTTCATGAGTCGACCCCCATGAGTCGACTCAATGGCAAACTTGTAAATCCCACCAACTTTCAACGGGTTCATTGTTTTTATAAGGGTTACTGTTTGTGAGACGACTCATCTTCCCATCGTTCTTCTTCCAAAAGCCGTCTTCTCCAACTCTTTTTGCTCCAAATCCAAGGATTAATTTCGAGGCAATTCTCCCTTCTCCTCTCCATCAAAAATCGCCTCCTTGAAAAGGATTTTCTGTGCTTTCTCGCTTTGCTTGGCGCGGTTGGAACGTGCCCTAGCACTTTACCGAACTTCCAAAATCTACTTCTTTTTTCCACCAAAATCCTTCTTTACTCTCTTGTGATCTCTCCTCCACTCAATTCAAGTCTCCTTGCCTGCTACTATATTGAATATGGCTCCGAAAATGAAACTTCCTCAAAGAAGAAAATCAATCCGTGAGCCTGAAGAAATTGTCCGAAAGAAAAGACATGCTCAGTCTTCAACTGCTCCCACTCCAGTTTCAGTATCTGCTCAAGGTCCCTCTCAATCCTCCATAAGCCCCAGTGTGAATCCTCTTTCTGATAGAAAAGTAGAAACTGGGAAAAATATAGATTTTCGGTTCTTTGAGGAAGAAGGATTTACTTTTGCTACCAAAATTAAAAACCAAGAATGGGAATTACAAAGACTGATGGTGGTTGGATCAAGGGCTCTGAAGAAAGAGCTGAGGATAGAGCTGAAATAAGAGCTGAGGACAGAACTGAAGGCAGAGTAGAAGAAGAAGGTCCATCTTCTCCTGTACATGACTTCAGGGCAGCTTCACCAGATACCCAGTTCATTCCTGATACTGAGGCTGGCCCTTCAGAGTTTACTAGGATGCCCACACCAGTGTATCAGCCAGAGAGCAGAGCACCTCATTCAGAGTTCAGACTGGCTGACGATCAGATCGAGCATATATCACAGCGTGTGGCTTCTTTGCTGTCTAGTCAGTGGGGTAGTACTTCTTTTGCACCTGGAGCCACCTCTTCTGATCAGACCATTTCTCCCCACATCTCCACTGTGTTTCAGATGATATCAGATCAGTCCATCAGGATACAGCAGCTTGAGGACACAGTCTGGAGACTGACTGGCAGAGTTCTAGACTTGCAGGGGCAAGTCCTTGCTTTGGCCCATCCCAAACCACAGGAGTCAATCATTGAGGTCACAGACCTCACTGCAGAGGCTGGTAGGCTCAGAGGAGCACTAGAAGGTGGATATGAATTGCTGAGGAAAGAAATCCGAGGATCGAGTGAGCATGCTACCACTCAGTTCACTGCTCTACTTCAATCTGTTTCCAGAGCACTGAACGTACTTGATTCTATCAGACTCACCCTTTCTGTTCAGTCCTTAGCATCTCAGCGTTCTCAGCCACCCTGTTCATCTCGCTCTCCTGCTCGTGGTAGAGGCAGATGGGGTAGAGGACGTACTTCTGATCCATCATCTCCTCACCCTATATCTGATGACTCCGATCATTGACTTATCTTGATCTTTACTAGATCCTAGGTGCTAGTGTCTTGTTCTAGGATCTATACCTTGGGGCCATGTATTGACAATTAGCTGGTTGAATTTTATTTTTAAGAACTATGTATTGAAACAATTATGTTTTTAATGGAATCATTTTTCACTTATATTTCTACCTTTTGTAATGATATTGATCATATTTTGGTTATATATATTCTTCTTGTGGAAAAATTATCTTCTCTTTGTTGTTGTTTGCTGTTGATAATTGCTATATTAAGGGGGAGCAAACTTCTATGATAAACTCTAAAAGGGGAGAAATTAAAGAATATCTAAAAAAAAAAAAAGAAGAGTTAACCATATTTGATGATGTCAAAAAGGGGGAGAAATTAAACAAACAAAAATTGGAGATATTAAACAAAAATTTGAGAAATTAAAAAATTGGAGAAATTAAACAAAAATTTGAAAAATTAAATATTTGGAGAAATTAAACAAAAATTTGAAAAATTAAATAAAATTTGAGAAATTAAACAAAAATGGTATTTTGAGAAATTAAGCAAAAATTTGAGAAATTTGATATCAGACAGAAATTAAACAAAAAGCCATCCATCAAAAGCAAAATCATAAGTACAATGCAAATAAGTAATTTTTTATATGCTCTGATATATTTCAAAATTCAAACTTGCTCTGATATATCTTTTGAAATTTACCTTGATACATCTTAAGAAATTTGATTTACTCTGATACACCCTAAAATTTCTTTTAACTTGCTCTGATACATGATAAAATTTAATCTGATACAGTGTGAAAGTTTCTCTGATATTTGCTCTGATACAGTATGAAATTTTCTCTGATATATTATAACATTTACTCTGATACATTGTAAAATCTTTTCGGATAACATTGTAAAAATTATTGTTCTTGCTCTGATACATTGCAAAATTTATTTCTTTTCTCTTGCTCTGATATATCTTAAGCTCAAAATGAGTTAATACACTTAAGCTCAAAATCAACTTTTAAACATACTTTGGCACACATTTTTTTTTGCACATAAGTATTTTTTTTGCTCTGATGCTAAATCTAAAATCAAATGAAAATAAAATTTTCAAAATACAGCTCAATCTGATAACAAAAATAAGTTTTCTGCTCTAACACCAAAATCACATAATCAAATGAGCATATCTTCAAATTCTTAAGCAAATGGACAAATTATTTTTGTATATGACCATTTATATTACATGCCAAAAGAATCATACTCTTTTCAAGCATATACACCTATAATGGATTCTTTTGAAATTAATGCATTAACATAAATATTTTTGTTCAAGTATTTGGTCATCATCAAAAAGGGGGAGATTGTTGCTCCAAGATTGATTTTGATGATTACAAAACAGATTGAAGGGATATAAATAATTTTAAATTGAAAAAGTCCTTATGCTCTTCAAGGGCAAAATTGTAATTTCACTAAAATCCTGATTTGATAGTATCATTTGATAGAACAAATGATTTGTAAACTATTGGTGAAAATTTTATTGTATTTGGACTTATATTTTTGAAGTTATGAAGGTTTGAAGTGCATGAGTCGACTCATGAGTCAACTCATGGCACTGTGAGCTGATTGGCACGCAAAAATTCTCCTTGGCACGCTAGTTTTCTGGCTTGGCACGACCTGTGAGTCGACTCATGAGTCGACCCACAAGGCATGAGTCGACTCATGAGTCGACCCCTGCTGATCTGAGCCAAAAATTTCCAGAAACGCATTCTCTGGTAAATGCAACAGAAGTCGACTCATGAGTCGACTCCTGATGCATGAGTCGACTCATGAGTCGACCCCTGCGATGGAAAATGTCAGCAACGGCTATTTTTTTTGCCCGTTTTAATTGCCTTTTATGCTTGCTAAAATTGCTCTAACGGCTCTTTATCTGCCTAAAATGTTTTCTCTTGCTTCTAATGCCATAAAATGCTTCAAATGGTGAAAGAAATTGCAGATTAAATAGCAGATCAAATGTGAAATCAAAAATGAGAAAGATGAGAGAGGATCCAAAATCTGCACGAAAAAGTCTGAGATCAACGAAATATCCAAAAAGAAAAAGAGAGAGGATCCACAATATACAAGAGAGATTGTGAAAGAGAAAAACAAGAGCATTCAAAGAGAGGATCTTTCAAGCCTATTGTTCAACCTTGATCTAGAGATCTTCCAAAGTTTTCAAGAGATCTTCAATCAACAATCAACCTCTTCTCAAGCATTCGTTCAAGCGTTCATCCACTTTGAGAAAATCCGAAAAGGGGTTCTTCATTTGAGTAAAGTTTTTATTGTTATATTTGCTCATTTAAGGAGCTGTTATTGTATTAATTTGTGCTTTAAATTCTCTTACTCTTGTAAGTAATTGTTCTTGTTTTTGGAGGATTTCCAAAACAAAGAAAGGTTGATCCGAACCTGAAATCGGAGTGTTTTGGGTTTACTTGTACCCGGGAAATAAGTGATCTAGCTTGGGATAGCTAGTGTCGGAGTTTCCGACGTTTTGTATTCAGGTTGAATACAAGTATAGTGGATTGAAATTCCCAAGTAGGAGCTTGGGGAGTGGATGTAGGTGCAGGGTTGGCACCGAACCACTATAAATCCTTGTGTTTGTGGTGTGCTTTATCGCTTCACTTTATTTCTTTATTATATCCTTGCATTCCTGCTTTAAGTAATTAATATTGAATTAAAGTCTTTGTTTTGTTCTTCATAAGTAACTTGTTGGGCTTAAAATTTTTAGAAACCCAATTCACCCCCCCTCTTGGGTTGCATAGCTGGGCAACAGCTACTCTGTTTAATAAAATTTCTATTTGTACCGAATAATTATTTTCTGTTCTTGTTGTAATTTCATTATCTATTTTTCTATTGTTTATGTATTATGCTTGCAATGTTCTATTTATCACTTCTTTTATTCAATTAAATATGTACAATCACTTGTGTCAAATGTATGCAATATATTATTTTTTGTGTCTAATTTTTAGGATGGAAGAAATAACTTATCCAGGAAATAAAAGTGCAAACTCAAAAGCAGGTAGAGCTACTTCTTCAAAAATAATTTGGACAAAAAGTGAAGTAAAGTTGGTTGAGTGCCTTGTTGAAGTAGCACATGCTAGTGGTTGGAGAGGTGATAATGACATTGTTGGAGCAAAAATCCACCTGCATCGGAGAAGCTGGAGTCGAGGGAGTCACGGTCGCCGTTGGGACCGGCAAAGGAAGTCTAAATCGGAGTTGGAGGTGCTCCGGTAAGATCCTCCGACGCTCAAGTCAGTTCTCTGCCTCAACAAGAATGGAGTGCTCGAACGGAAATTTTAGAAGAGTTTTGGGATAGAAATTAGAACTTAGAGAATAACGTATCTGGGGTCTCCCTTTTATAGGCAGAGGGTGCAACAGACCGATAGCGATGTTTGTAACCATCTGGCAGTGGGCCGCTCGGGGTCAGGAGGAGTTTGTTGTGAAGAGTAGTGGAGTGGAATCGTGGCCATCACCGGGACCTACCATGTGGAGTCTGTTGCGGGGAGTGGAGTGGCGTCCGTTGTCACGACTTGCCAGAGGGTGGAGGAGCCGTGCGGTATCCATCGCAGGAAGTGGAGCAGAGTCGTGGTCGTTACTGTGGTCTGCTAGGGAGTGATGGAGCCACGTGGGATCCTTCGCAGGAAGTGGAGCAGAGTCATGGCCGTTACTGAGGCCTGCCAGGGAGTGATGGAGCTGCGTGGGATCCATCGCAGGAAGTGGAGCAGAGTCGTGGCCGTTACTGAGGCCTGCCAGGGAGTGATGGAGCCGCATGGGATCCATCACAGGAAGCGGAGCAGAGTCGTGGCCATTACTGTGGGCTGCCAGGGGGTCCGGGCCTGCCGGCTAAAGTTTGGTTGAGGTGCCTGGCGGAGAGAGGTAGCCATCCATCTGAGAGGAGCTCGGATGTTGCAAATCTTATTGGGTGCCTTGGGCGTTAAGGCTGCAGGCGAGGACCACTTGCCGTGGGAGCTCGATCAGAGGTTTTCCGCAGACGCAGTCCGATTTTGCACAGACTTCGACAAAGGATCGATCGACGGTAGATGCTGGATGGCGCTGAGAGGTTCATCCCCCGGAGGGGTCCAGCTACTGAATTCTGTGAGCACGGCATTTGCCCGCTTATAGAAGTTCGATCGGAGTCCGATCTCCGTAGAAGCCCGGATGGGGATCATTTGTCGAGGAGTCTCGGCCAAGGCCTGTCTGCAACAGAGATCCGAAAGGAATTCGTCCATAATGGAAGCTCAGGTGAAGGCTTACAGTGGGAATCCGGCATGGACCGCTCATGGTAGAAATTTGAAGTAGATCGTTTGCAGCGAAAACTCGGAGTGGGTCGCTTGCAATAGAAGCTCAGAGTCCGGCTCTTGTAAGAGTTCGGGGTGAGATCTACCTGCAATTGAAGTCGGGGATGAAGTCTGGCTCCCGTAGGAGTCCGAAAGAAGTCTACCTGCAATTGAAGTCGGGGATGAAGTCCGGCTCCCGTAGGAGTCCGGACGAAGTCTTCCTGCAGTCGGAGTCGGGGACGAAGTCCGGCTCTCGTAGGAGTCCAGACGAAGTCTACCTGCAATTGAAGTCGGGGATGAAGTCCGGCTCCCATAGGAGTCCGGGCGAAGTCTACCTGCAATTGAAGTCGGGGACAAAGTCTGGCTCCCGTAGGAGTCCGAGCGAAGTCTTCCTGCAGTCGGAGTTGGGGACGAAGTCTAGCTCCCGTAGGAGTCCGGGCGAAGTCTTCCTGCAGCTGGAGTCGGGGATGAAGTTCGACTCCCGTAGGAGTCCGAACGAAGTCTACCTGCAATTGAAGTCGGGGGCGAAGTCTGGCTACCGTAGGAGTCCGGACGAAGTCTACCTGCAATTGAAGTCAGAGACGAAGTCCGGCTCCCGTAGGAGTCCGGACGAAGTCTACCTGCAATTGAAGTCGGAGATGAAGTCCGACTCCCGTAGGAGTCCGAGCGAAGTCTACCTACAATTGAAGTCGGGGACAAAGTGTAGCTCCCGTAGGAGTCCCAGCGAAGTCTTCCTGCAGCCGGAGTCGAGGACGAAGTCCGGCTCCCGTAGGAGTCTGGGCGAAGTCTTCCTGTAACCGGAGTCGGAGATGAAGTCCGGCTCCCGTAGGAGTCCGGACGAAGTCTACCTGCAATTGAAGTCGGGGACGAAGTCCGACTCCCGTAGGAGTCCGGATAAAGTCTACCTGCAATTGAAGTCGGGGATGAAGTCCGGCTCCCGTAGGAGTCCAGACGAAGTCTACCTGCAATTGAAGTCGGGGGCGAAGTCCGACTCCCGTAGGAGTCCGGTCGAAGTCTACCTGCAATTGAAGTCGGGGATGAAGTCCGGCTCCCGTAGGAGTCCGGACGAAGTCTTCCTGCAGCCGGAGTTGGGGACGAAGTCTGGCTCCCATAGGAGTCCGGACGAAGTCTTCCTGCAGTCGGAGTCGGGGACGAAGTCCGGATCCTGTAGGAGTCCGGGCGAAGTCTTCCTGCAGCCGGAGTCGGGGATGAAGTCCGGCTTCCGTAGGAGTCTGGGCGAAGTCTTCCTGCAGCCGGAGTGGGGAAGAAGTCCGGCTCCCGTAGGAGTCCGGGCGAAGTCTTCCTGCAGCCGGAGTCGGGGATGAAGTCCGGCTCCCGTAGGAGTCCGGACGAAGTCTACCTGCAATTAAAGTCGGGGACAAAGTCTGGCTCCCGTAGGAGTCCGAACGAAGTCTTCCTGCAGCTGGAGCCGGGGATGAAGTCCGGCTCCTGTAGGAGTCCGGACGAAGTCTTCCTGCAGTCGGAGTCGGGGATGAAGTCTAGCTTCCATAGGAGTCCGGGCAAAGTCTTCCTGCAGCCGGAGTCGGGGATGAAGTTCGGCTCCCGTAGGAGTCCGGACGAAGTCTTCCTGCAGCCAGAGTCGGGGATGAAGTCCGGCTCCCGTAGGAGTCCGGATGAAGTCTTCCTGCAACCAGAGTCGGGGATGAAGTCCGGCTCCCATAGGAGTCTGGGCGAAGTCTTCCTGCAGCCGGAGTCGGGGATGAAGTCCGGCTTCCGTAGGAGTCCGGACGAAGTCTACCTGCAATTGAAGTCGGGGATGAAGTCCGGCTCCCGTAGGAGTTCGGACAAAGTCTTCCTGCAGCCGGAGTCGGGGACGAAGTCTGGCTCCCGTAGGAGTCCAGGCGAAGTCTTCCTGCAGTCGGAGTCAGGGACGAAGTCCGGCTCCTGTTGGAGTCCGGGCGAAGTTTTCCTGCAGCCGGAGTCGGGGATGAAGTCCGGCTCCGGTAGGAGTCCGGGCGAAGTCTTCCTGCAGCCAAAGTCGGGGACGAAGTCCGGCTCCCGTAGGAGTCCGGGCGAAGTCTTCCTGTAGCCAGAGTCAGGGATGAAGTCCGGCTCTCGTAGGAGTCCGGGCGAAGTCTTCCTGCAGCCGCAGTCGGGGACGAAGTCCAGCTCTCGTAGGAGTCCGGATGAAGTCTTCCTGCAGCCGGTGTCGGGGATGAAGTCCGGCTCCCGTAGGAGTCCGGACGAAGTCTACCTGCAATTGAAGTCGGGGGCGAAGTCCGGCTCCCGTAGGAGTCCAGATGCAGTCTAGAAGATGGTCGATCATCGTGGAAACTTGGGTGGAGTCCATCCATTGTGAGGAATCCGGTCGACACTGGTGGGGGCTTATCCGTCGGCAAAACTTGAGAGTGTTGCGGAGGCTCGGCCGTCAGAGAGGTTCGGAAAGATGTCGCCGAAGGTCGGAAGTTGGTAGAATCCCCGGAGGGTCACTCCTGTCACGAACTTCGACTGAGGGGCATTTTTATACCCAGCACCAGTCCCCCTACTTTCGAGTTCGAGTTTCGAATAAAGAAAGTACAGAAAAATTTTCACAGCCGAAGTTGTCCCCTTGAATCCTGTGCACGATCGTCCTCAAATATTCTGGCATTTAATGCGCGCGTGATGGAGTCTTTTCAAATCGGGGCGATCCGAAGGGACCTTTCAGAATTTTCACTGGAGCGTTGGCCCAGGTACGGCACAGTAATAGCTCTGTCAGCTGTCAGCCGCTTTTAGCCGCCTGCGATGGCGAGTGGGACACGTGGCGAGCATGGGTCGGCCTGGGGAGATCCGCGATCATTATAGTGCTGGATTCCAGGGTCTATTAAACCCGCCTTGCCGCCTTCAAGTGTCTCATTCCGCTTGAGAGTTCTATCGGTGTCTGCCTTCTCTCCGAGAGCTCTGACCCTCTTTGGCGTCCACCTTGGCCCTAAGCGTTCTTCGAGTCTTCCCTGTCCTCACCCCTCTGCATCCTTCGGAGCGATCTAGGTTGGTCTCGAAACTTTCGTTTCTCTTCTTGCCATCTAGGTGCCCTTTCTCCTCCATTTTTCTTCTGCCGCATTCCTCTGGTTTGATCCTCCACAAACCTTTCGCCTCTTGTCCCGCCTGATTTCTCCAAGATTTTTAGGGTCTTTGTTTGAAATGTCTTCTGGCACCTCCGTCTCTAGTGGTTCCAGGAGTTCGTCCGCCTCAGCCCCTCAGAACCCCCACACTGTAGACGAACCCACATCTAGAGCTGGGCCTCATCCGATTTTTGTGCCGGGTGCCATTCCCTATTCTCTGACTCCGAATGAACTTTTACTGATAAGGGTTCAGTATGGAGTTCCTCTGGAGTACGATCTGGAGCTTCCTGGTCTCGCCAATCGGGCTAGCACCCCCCCACCTGGCCGTTTCTGCCTGTACCAGGAGGCCTTCCGTGTCGGACTCTGGCTTCCGCTTCCGTCCTTCGTCGTCGCCCTTTTCCATTTTTTAGACATTTCTTTAGCTTCAGTTGCACTAAATTTCTTTAGGTTTTTGATAGGGTTCCTCTTCCTTTGCCACGTAGTCGAAGTTCAGCCATCTCTTTCTTTGTTTAAGTATTTTTACACCTTCAAGCACCACCCCTCGATGAAGGACTGGTGGTATTTTTCCCCTCAGTTTGGCAAGAAGGGGTTGCTGAAAGGTGCTCCCTCTTCAATCCACAACTGGAAGGGGAAGTACCTCTTCATCCAATGCCCGACCTTGAGGCTGGGATTGCCCCCTTGGGGCTCCCTAAGGGACTCTGTCCGCAGGGCTCCTAGCCTAGAGGAGGATGACCTTCAGGCCGCCCGAAAATTTTTTAGTTACTCAACTCCTTCCCTTTCCAACCTTCTGAAGGAGCAGTTTTTGTTCAATATCAGCTTGAGCCCCTTGGACCCTGCGAGTATCCTATCTTTCCTTTCCTTTTCTTTTCTCCCGCTCTTCTTCTCTCTCTCTCTCTCTTTTTTTTTATGCGTCACTTCTTCCTTTTTCACTCTATTACTGATCTCTTTTCTTTTCTCTTCTTCTTTTTTTTTTTAGGAATGGACGCCGAAGTAGCACGGATGCTCTCCAGGGGCCTCAAGGCTCACAAAAGAAAAGGCACCGCGGCCTCCGGATCGGCAAAGAAGGCCAGAACGGAGGAGACGAGCTCGGCCACACCTGCCCAGGCGGCCCCCACGGTCGACGTTCCTTCAGACGCCGAACCTCCGGCTCCCCGGGCCTCTTCAAGGAGTTCCCCCGCTGAGGCTCCCGCTTCAGGGGTCCGCTTCGAGGAGGCGCCAGGGGTTGAGAGGGGGAGGAGAAGGAAGTCGGTGGCCCGCAGGGTGAGTAGCCGCCGAGCCACCATCGAAGAGTCCCTCAGTTTCGAAGGAGAGCTGGGGGAGAATCCCTTTAATGACAAGGACCTGATAGAGCGACTGATCGATGGCTACATCCTGCCCGAAGTCGTCCAGAGGATTGATCGCGCCGATCCTGAACAGCGGGTTTGGGACTCCCTAGGGTCCTTTCTCGAGGTAAATAGATTCACCTTTTTCCTTCCCTACGCACCTTCATTTGATTAGCTTCTCAACCTCCGTTCTGACCTCCTAGTCGCCCTTGCAGATCGGGCACCAGCTCCTTGCCAATATCGAGGCGACGAATCGGGCGAGGAGAGACGCCATCCAGGCGGAGGAGAGTCATCGGGCCGAAGTTGCTTGCCTCAAAGAAAAGGCTGTCGAGGTAGTCAACCTCCAAGAGGCCCTTGAGAAAGAAAAGCAGACATCGGAGGAGACGGTGAGGAAGGCGGAGGCCGAGGTCGCAAATTTGATGGAGCAGATTTCGATCCTGGTCTCGGAGGCCAAGGTTCTAGGGTGGAGGAGTTCAAGGCCTCTGCGGAGATGAGGGACCTGAATGTCAAGTTCGGCCAAGAAGCATTCATCAAAGGATTCAAGCTCTATCAAGAGAAGGTGGTCAAGAAATTTTTTGAGCTCAACCTCAGCTTCTTGGACGAGACATCTGAAGACGAAGCCGATCCCTCTCCCACTGCTACTGCCACCGCAGCCCCCCTTCCAGGAATACCGAGCTCCCCAACTTCTATTTCAGAGGTCTGAGACCTCTGACTTTGTATTTTTTTTTTTTATTATAATTTTTTTTTCCTCTTGTCTTTAAGAAACATTCAATCAATAAAATTGTGTTTCTCCTTTTGGAGGGCTTCTCCACTCTGCTCCCTTTTTTTTTTGTTTTGCTTTCTGTAATGAGACGCGTCTTGACGCTTTTGTCTCCCGATGGCAGTGTCCTGTCGAAGCGCTTCCTCTGCCACAGGAGATTCCGCTGAAGTCCACGATCCAACGTCTGAGGAAGCAAGTTCGTCATTTAACAAAAAGGGCGAAGGAGATGGAGGGCGAACTTCGCAAGTTGAGGGAGAGCCACTCTGAGGCCACCACGGAGGCCACCTACTTTCGGAACCTCCACGTGAAGGGGATCATGGAGTACAGTCGGAGGAAAGCGAACTTCGAGAAGGAGCTCGAGGAACATAAGAAGCGCACCAGCGATCGATCTTGGGCTCAAGCTGCCAAGATCAGCTCTCTCAGAGTGGAGCTGTCGGCTGCACAGGAGAGGATTAGCCAGTTGGCAAGAAGCTTGTCTCGACCTTCGACTCAGGCCGACAGCGATCGGGAATGGTCGAAGAAGTTCTCCGACCTTCAGCAACAGCTCCAGGATGTCAAGGTGAGCTATAAGACATACCGGGCTGGCTGGTGCAAGCAGGTGGACGACTATAGGGGGAAGCTCAGGATGGCGACCGACGAGGTTGCCCACCTTCAAAGGCAGCTAGCTGAAGGAGCTCAGTTTACTCCCGTTCAGGATCCCGATGAACTCCAATCCCTGAGAAGAATCGTAGAAGAGCTATCTGTCGCCCTTGGAGAGGGAAAGGCGGAACTGCAGTAATTGAAGATCCAGCTAGTATACGAGCAGCGGACAGTCAAGGATGCAGAGGCAGAATCTGAGGTCCTGAGAAAAAGGCGCCGAGAGATGGAGAACGAAAGCTAATGGCTTCATCGGAGATATATGGAAATGCTAATGAGAGAGAAGGAATTGGAAGAAGAAGTCAAGAGCTTAAGGCACTCCCTGATGAAGGTCGAAGCCGAAAGTTCGAAGTCGGAGGAAGCCGGGCCCCCTTAGGGCTCTTTTTATTTTTCGTCCCTCTAAGTGTCTTCTTTTGCCACTTGTCTGTTTGTTGTCATTGTTGTTGTCATTGTTGTTGTCATTGTTTGAATTGTCGTGCGTCGGACTTCTTTCATTTTTGTCCCATGCGATGTCGATGTTGTTCGAAGGTTCTTTGTTCATCTTTGTATTAGGTCGTCATTACCGAGTTTCTTGTGCTTTTGATTGGTTCGGCGTCGACATCGCTTGGAGGTTTCTAGCCATCGCCGTGTTGATTTGCCTTTTTGTTCGTGACCGTAGATCTTACTTTCTCTTCCTCCTTCTTCATGGAGATGAGGTCCTTTGTGCTTTTAGTATAGTTCGGCCTTCATTTTTCGCTGGGGTAGTCCGCCGCTGTTCCTTCACATTTTTCTCCTTTTTTTTTTTTTAGGCAAGGGTTCTCCCTAGCTTTTTACGAGTCGCGGTAGCGTAGAAGGGTCGCCGAGAAGGTTTTCTTCTTTCTTGCCGGATCTCGAACGGTCGGACCTTAATTGATGTCGAGACGAGGTTCTTCCCTATTTCTGATGTGATCGATTTCAGCTCAGGTTAGGATGAGGTTCTCCTTCTGTTCCTAACAGGGTTGCGGGGCACATATGGACGCTGTGTGGCCTCTCCCCCCATCCGGTCTATAAGTAACCGGGCCTTCGACCTTGCTCATGTTAGGGCGAGGTTCTCCTCCTATCCCTATCATGGTTGTGGGGGCGCATGCGGGCGCTGTGTGGCCTCTCCCCCCATCCGGTCTACAAGTAACCGAGCCTTCGACCTTGCTCATGTTAGGGCGAGGTTTTTCTCCTATCCCTAACATGGCTGTGGGGGCGCATATGGACGCTGTGTGGCCTCTCTCCCCATCCGGTCTAAAAGTAACCGGGCCTTCGACCTTGCTCATGTTAGGGCGAGGTTCTCCTCCTGTCCCTAACATGGCTGTGGGGCTGCATATGGGTGCTGTGTGGCCTCTCCCCCCATCCGGTCTAAAAGTAACCGGGCCTTCGACCTTGCTCATGTTAGAATGAGGTTCTCCTCCTATCCCTAACATGGCTGTGGGGGCGTATATGGGCGCTGTATGGCCTCTCCCCCCATCTGGTCTAAAAGTAACCGGGCCTTCGACTTTGCTCATGTTAAGGCGAGATTCTCCTCCTGTCCCGAACATGGCTGTGGGGGCGCATATGGACGCTGTATGGCCTCTCCCCCCATCCGGTCTAAAAGTAACCAGACTTTCAACTTTGCCCACATTAGGGTTTGTTTTCATTGTCCGATGGGATCGTCCCCTGTCGTTACAAGTCTATGCCAAAAAGGAAAAGATGTGCAAGTCTGGAAGGAATCTTGATTTAAAGCGGGATCATTCGCAATACATTTACAAGTTTTTCAAATCCCAGGGCTGTAGAAGGTCTGCTTCCTGTTAAGATCCTCTAGAGACGGAGTTGATGATCCCAATTGGAGGTCGATCTCCGGGCTGCTCTTCCCTCCTCGGTGGTTCAGGCTGCGGCAGGACCCTTGGTCGATCCTCTCTACCCTCAGACCGGCGTCGAATGAACCTGTCGAGCCGACCTCGTCTGATGAGCTCCTCGATCTCATCTCGGAGCTGAATGCATTCCTCCGTGTCATGGCCGTGGTCATGATGGTAGAGGCAGAACTTATTAGGATTGCACTTTTCGGGGTGCGTGCGCATCTTTTCTGGCCTTGGAAGCTACTCTCTGACTTCCATCAGCACCTGGGTCTTCGATGCGTTGAGGGGGGCATAGCTACGGAATCTCCCTAGGGGAGACCCCCGGCGGACTCGGCGCTCTGGGCTTCTCTGTCTGTACGCTCGGGGAGGAGTCTGGGCACGCTTGTGCCCGGAGGAAGTTCGAGAATGCGGCCGAGCTTCTCTCGCCCCTTTCTCGACTGCGGGCTTACTCGAGTCTCCGGCCTGTCGCTCTCTCGCGGTCTCCTCATCCTTCATCTTGAAGGCTTCTTCTGCTCGGACGTACCCCTCAGCCCGAGCCAACAAACCAGCAAAATTCCTGGGGTACTTCTTTTCCAGGGAGAATAAGAGGTCGTTCTTCTGAAGGCTGCCTTTCAGAACACCCATCGCGACCGATTGGTCCAAGTTCCGGACCTCCAACACGGTGAAGGAACCATATCTAGGATTTCAGGGTTAGATCTTGAAACCTTTTCAAGATCATACAGCGGAAGACTAAAATAAATCAAAATTTATTTTCTAAGATCAGAAAATCTCTAGATCTAAGATTCTATTACATGATTATTACATAGCATTAAATCAAAAATTAAAATATATATAAATATAGTATGAACTACATGTTGATCATATCAACATGTTTCTATACTAGCTACATCTAATGTATGTATTAAATAATAGATCAGATCTATTACCTTGCAAGTTAGATGCTCTAACCTCGCTGATCCGGGCTTAAGGATGATGTTGCAAGCCGCACATGCGTCCGACCTCTAGGAGTCGTCCACACGAGCCCACGAATCTCGATCAGAAGTCCTGCTTCAGAAAATCAGCACAGTATGCTAGTACTGCGCTGATCCTTCTTTGATGGTTGATCAGGTGCCTCCTTCTTCTTGATTTGGACTCTTCCAAAGATGAAAAGTATAAGGAGGAGTTTCAGATCTGAGACACTCTCAGAAAACTCAAGATGGAGGGAGGAAAGATATGAAAACAAAAACCCAAGAAGAAGACCCTCTTCTTCTTCACGTTTTTCTCTCTAGACACCCAAACTTGCATCTTTTATATCTCCACGACCCAAAGGTATTTCTCTCTGATTTTTGGATGGCAGAAATGCCTCTCAAAAAACTATCTCTAAATAAAATTTCACGAAGAAACTCGTCTTATATAGAGAGATATGATAGAGTCCTTGTCTAGGTCAAACACCTAGTCAAGGCTTATCCAAACATGGCAAGTTAAGGGACGCCCAACTCTTGAGCACCTCCTCCATATTTTCGTGCATGGATCACCAGAAAAGGGTGTACAATATAAACCCTAAAAGTCACAAAAATTCCAAAAAAAATTTGGATAAATTCGGTGCAAAATTGAAAGAGTTTTGGATTTTTAAAACTCTATCTCATAGAATTCGAAATCCAAACTTATTCCTTTTAGATTTGATCCAAATCACCTTCCATGTAAGAAAGAAGAGAGGAGACCTTTTGTGAATGTGGGAGAGATTTGGGAGAGGGCTTTTGTCACACAAAATAAGTGGAGATTGGCGTTGAATAAGAGAGAGGGCGTGGAGAAGGTTTATGTAGCGCAAGGTGGAATCCTAGTCCTACTAGGATTCTGTCTCATAACTTGTTTTAATTTGGTTTTCCAAATCAAATCAAATCAAAATTAGATCAACCCAATTAAAATAGGTCTTAACCTAATTAAGAACCTAATTTAATTAGATTAAATTAGATTTAAATCTGATTTAATTTTCTAATCAAATTAGAAATTAGATTGACCCAAGTCCTAGTTGAACTAGGACTAGTTTTTCCTTGCACTTGGCTTATCCAATAAATCAATTGGACTTGATCCAATCAAGCCCAAACTAAATCTAATTAAATAATATTTAATTAGACTTAATCTCATCCCATTGGCTTAATCAAATTAAGCCAATTAGCAATCAAATTGCTAATCGATCCTCCTGCAACACTTGCACTGGGTTAAATGTCAATCGTATTGATTATTTAACCCTATAATGATTCTTAATCATTGATCAACCATCCGATCGGATCATGAACTCTAATGTGTGTGACCTCATAGGTCCGAACCTAAGCCGGTAGCATAGAAACAAATTCCTATACCAATCGAAGTGACCATCTAGCAATGGTACCCGACGTCCGGATAGGTCGAATGTGTAGAACAACATCCTTAGAACCCATGCGGATATAGTTTTCATATAATTCATCCCCTTGACCAAAATGATCATAGGACACCCCAGAGCTCCACTGTCAACTCTGATCAGGTTGTCCACATTGTATTTCAAAATATCAAATCCATCTGATGGATTA
>NC_026001.2:45045685-45123994 GCF_000442705.2 Elaeis guineensis | reverse complement strand
TATCCCGATGATCTTTCCTTTGCCATTATCTCCAAAGGTGACCATCCCTCCATCCTTAGCATCAAACGTGATGAATTTTGATTCATCACCAGTCATGTGTCTCGAGCATCCACTGTCAAGATACCATTTCCTGTTTCCTTCTTGGGATGCTAGACACACCTGCAAGCAAAGGTCACGTTTCTGTCTTAGGTACCCAAGCTTTCTTGGGTGCTTTCAGGTTAGTCAGAATGGTTCCTTTTGGAACCCATATTTTCTTTGTGTTTGCATATTGTTAATAAGACATGTGTATGATTTATGTCCTATTCTTCCACATTTAAAACAAGTAATATTTGTAGACTTGTTACTTGAATAATTTACATAAATATCCTTCAGAAATTTTTGTTTCTTCAGGGGTTTATAACCAAGTCCAGCCTTATCATATATAGCTTTCTGATTTTCAAGGATCATATTTAGTTTGTTTGAACTTAAGGTGAACTTATCTACTATAGATTTCAGCTTGTTCATTTCATCCTTTAAGTTTTGATTTTCTTGAATCAAGGTGAATTTTTCATTTGAAAGATTTTCAGCTTGTTTCACTAAGGACTGATTTTCTAATTTCAGCTCTTTGTTTTTCTTCCCTAGTTTCTTTAATTCATCAATTGAATCATAGAATGCTTCATGCAATTCTTCAAAAGTAAATTCACTAGTGGATTCAGATGTTACCTCATTTTCATGTGCCATCAGGCACAGGTTGGCTTGTTCTGTTGAGGTTTCCTCGTCAGAGCTTGAGTCATCACTCGCACTCCAGGTCGCCATCATTGCCTTCTTTCTGAACTTCTTTGGACCTTTCTTCAATTATGGACATTCGGATCTGAAATGTCCTGGCTTCTTGCACTCGTAGCATATAGGGGTTGATCTTTCTCCTTTTCTTTACTTTGATCCCTTTTGTGAATTTCTTTCTCATCCCCTGTTTCCTTTTTCTTAGAAACTTCTTAAATTTCCGGGTGATGAGAGCCATCTCTTCATCCTGATCTTCATCTTCAGAGTTATACGTTTCATAATCAGGCGAAGTTGTGGATTTGAGGGCAATAGTTCTTTTCTTTTTGACTTCATCCTCTTGATGTTGCTTCATGCTAAGTTCATGAGTCATCAAGGATCCAAGAAGCTCTTCTAGAGGTAGAGTGTTCAAGTCCTTTGCTTCTTGGATGGCAGTCACCTTGGCTTCCCAAGTTCTTGGCAGTGACCTGAGAATCTTCCTTACAAGTTCACTGTTAGTATAAGATTTGCCAAGACTCTTTAAACCATTGATTATATCAGTAAAACGAGTAAACATAGCAGTTATGGACTCATCATGCTCTATTTTGAACAATTCATATTTATGTACAAGCATGTTTATTTTAGACTCTTTTACTTGATTTGTTCCCTCATGGGTGACTTCTAACCTATTCCATATTTCTTTAGCAGATGCACAAGTAGAAATGCGATTAAATTCACTAGCATCTAGTGCACAATAAAGAACATTCATAGCTTTGGCATTTAATTGTGCCAATTTCTTGTCAACCTCATCCCATTCTTTCTCAGATTTGGTTGACTCCTCACCATTTATAATCTTGGTGGGTGTGTGAGGACCATTCACTATGATACTCCACATATCATAGTCGAGTGCTTGTATGAAAATCTTTATCCGAGCTTTCCAATAGGTGTAATTAGACCCATTGAAAAGTGGAGGTCGGTTTGTTGATTGCCCCTCAGCTAGAGAAGTTCCAACATGGGTTGCCATAGATCTTTGGCTCTTTGATTGTTAGATCAAAGAAGGGCTAGAGCACTGGCTCTGATACCACTTGTTGCCCAGCTATGCAACCCAAGAGGGGGGGGTGAATTGGGTTTCTAAAAATTTTAAGCCCAACAAATAACTTATGAAGAACAAAACAATGGCTTTAAATCAATATTAATTACCTAAAGTAGTATTGCAAGGATATAATAAAGAAATAAGATAAAGCGATAAAGCACACCACAAACACAAGGATTTATAGTGGTTCGGTGCTAACCTTGCACCTACATCCACTCCCCAAGATTCCACTTGGGAATTTCAATCCACTATCCTTTGTATTCAACCCGAATACAAAACGTCGGAAACTACGACACTAGCTATCCCAAGCTAGAATACAAGACGTCGAAAACTTCGACCCTAGCTATCCCAAGCTAGAACACTTGTTTTCCGGGTACAAGCAAACCCAAAACACTCCGATTTCAGGTTCGGATCAACCTTTCCTTGTTTTGGAAATCCTCCAAAATAAGAGCAAAAACTCACAAAGAGTAAGAATATTTAGAGCACAGATGAATACAATAACAGCTCCTTAAATGAGCAAATATAACAATAAAAGCTTTACTCAAATGAAGAACCACTTTTTCAGATTTTCTCAAGATGAATGAACGGTTGAACGCTTGAGAAGAGGTTGATTGTTGATTGAAGATCTCTTGAAAGCTTTGAACGATCTCTAGATCAAGGTTGAAACGATAGGCGTGAAGAATTCTCTCCTTGAAAGATCTTCCTTTTCTCTTTCACAATCTCTCTGGTATATTGTGGATCCTCTCTCTTTTTCTCTATGGATATTTCGTTGATCTCAGGCTTTTTCTTGCAAATTTCGGATCCTCTCTTCTGTTCTTCTCTTTTTCTTCTTTTTCTCTTCTCATTTGATTTCACGTTTGATCCGCTATTTAATCTGCAATTTCTTTCATCATTTAAAGCATTTTGTAGCATTAGAAGCAAGAGAAAACAATTTAGGCAGATAAAGAGCCGTTAGAGGATTTTTAGGAAGCATAAATGGCAATTAAAACGGGCAAAAAAATAGCCGTTGCTGATATTTCCCGTCGCAGGGGTCGACTCATGAGTCGACTCATGCTTCAGGGGTCGACTCATGAGTCGACCTCTGTTGCAAAAACCAGAGAATGCTTTTCTGGAATTTCTTGGCTCAAATTAGCAGGGGTCGACTCATGAGTCGACTCATGCCTTGTGGGTCGACTCATGAGTCGACTCACAGGTCGTGCCAAGCCAGAAAACTAGTGTGCCAAGGAGAATTTTTGCGTGCCAATCAGCTCACAGTGCCATGAGTTGACTCATGAGTCGACTCATGCACTTCAAACCTTCATAACTTCAAAAATATAAGTCCAAACACAATGAAATTTTCACCAATAGATTTCAAATCATTTGTTCTATCAAATGGTACTATCAAATCAGGATTTTAGTGAAATTATGATTTTGCCCTTGAAGAACATAAGAACTTTTTCATTTTAAAATATTGTATCCCTTCAATCTGCTTTGTAATCATCAAAATCAATCTAGGAGCAACAGTCACAATGCAAGCAGATGATTCAAAACTTACTTTATATCTTTTATCACAGAATTGACTAATGCTAAGTAAGTTATGCTTTAAACCTTTAACTAATAAAACATTCTTAATGTATTTGGAGGGAGTGATACCAATGTTACCTATCCCGATGATCTTTCCTTTGCCATTATCTCCAAAGGTGACCATCCTTCCATCCTTAGCATCAAACGTGATGAATTTTGATTCATCACCAGTCATGTGTCTCGAGCATCCACTGTCAAGATACCATTTCCTGTTTCCTTCTTGGGATGCTAGACACACCTGCAAGCAAAGGTCACGTTTCTGTCTTAGGTACCCAAGCTTTCTTGGGTGCTTTCAGGTTAGTCAGAATGGTTCCTTTTGGAACCCATATTTTCTTTGTGTTTGCATATTTGTTAATAAGACATGTGTATGATTTATGTCCTATTCTTCCACATTTAAAACAAGTAATATTTGTAGACTTGTTACTTGAATAATTTACATAAATATCCTTCAGAAATTTTTGTTTCTTCAGGGGTTTATAACCAAGTCCAGCCTTATCATATATAGCTTTCTGATTTTCAAGGATCATATTTAGTTTGTTTGAACTTAAGGTGAACTTATCTACTATAGATTTCAGCTTGTTCATTTCATCCTTTAAGTTTTGATTTTCTTGAATCAAGGTGAATTTTTCATTTGAAAGATTTTCAGCTTGTTTCACTAAGGACTGATTTTCTAATTTCAGCTCTTTGTTTTTCTTCCCTAGTTTCTTTAATTCATCAATTGAATCATAGAATGCTTCATGCAATTCTTCAAAAGTAAATTCACTAGTGGATTCAGATGTTACCTCATTTTCATGTGCCATCAGGCACAGGTTGGCTTGTTCTGTTGAGGTTTCCTCGTCGGAGCTTGAGTCATCACTCGCACTCCAGGTCGCCATCATTGCCTTCTTTCTGAACTTCTTTGGACCTTTCTTCAATTATGGACATTCGGATCTGAAATGTCCTGGCTTCTTGCACTCGTAGCATATAGGGGGTTGATCTTTCTCCTTTTCTTTACTTTGATCCCCTTTTGTGAATTTCTTTCTCATCCCCTGTTTCCTTTTTCTTAGAAACTTCTTAAATTTCCGGGTGATGAGAGCCATCTCTTCATCCTGATCTTCATCTTCAGAGTTATACGTTTCATAATCAGGCGAAGTTGTGGATTTGAGGGCAATAGTTCTTTTCTTTTTGACTTCATCCTCTTGATGTTGCTTCATGCTAAGTTCATGAGTCATCAAGGATCCAAGAAGCTCTTCTAGAGGTAGAGTGTTCAAGTCCTTTGCTTCTTGGATGGCAGTCACCTTGGCTTCCCAAGTTCTTGGCAGTGACCTGAGAATCTTCCTTACAAGTTCACTGTTAGTATAAGATTTGCCAAGACTCTTTAAACCATTGATTATATCAGTAAAACGAGTAAACATAGCAGTTATGGACTCATCATGCTCTATTTTGAACAATTCATATTTATGTACAAGCATGTTTATTTTAGACTCTTTTACTTGATTTGTTCCCTCATGGGTGACTTCTAACCTATTCCATATTTCTTTAGCAGATGCACAAGTAGAAATGCGATTAAATTCACTTGCATCTAGTGCACAATAAAGAACATTCATGGCTTTGGCATTTAATTGTGCCAATTTCTTGTCAACCTCATCCCATTCTTTCTCGGGTTTGGTTGACTCCTCACCATCTATAATCTTGGTGGGTGTGTGAGGACCATTCACTATGATACTCCACATATCATAGTCGAGTGCTTGTATGAAAATCTTCATCCGAGCTTTTCAATAGGTGTAATTAGACCCATTGAAAAGTGGAGGTCGGTTTGTTGATTGCCCCTCGGTTAGAGAAGTTCCAACATGGGTTGCCATAGATCTTTGGCTCTTTGATTGTTAGATCAAAGAAGGGCTAGAGCACCGGCTCTGATACCACTTGTTGCCCAGCTATGCAACCCAAGAGGGGGGGTGAATTGGGTTTCTAAAAATTTTAAGCCCAACAGATTACTTATGAAGAACAAAACAATGACTTTAAATCAATATTAATTACCTAAAGCAGTATTGCAAGGATATATAAAGAAATAAGATAAAGCGATAAAGCACACCACAAACACAAGAATTTATAGTGGTTCGGTGCTAACCTTGCACCTACATCCACTCCCCAAGATCCTACTTGGGAATTTCAATCCACTATCCTTTGTATTCAACCCGAATAAAAACGTCGGAAACTCTGACACTAGCTATCCCAAGCTAGATCACTTGTTTCCCGGTACAAGTAAACCCAAAACACTCCGATTTCAGGTTCGGATCAACCTTTCCTTGTTTTGGAAATCCTCCAAAAACAAGAACAAAAACTCACAAAGAGTTAGAAAATTTAGAGCACAAATTAATACAATAACAGCTCCTTTAAATGAGCGAATATAACAATAAAAGCTTTACTCAAATGAAGAACCCCTTTTTGGATTTTTCAAAGTGGATGAATGCTTGAATGCTTGAGAAGAGGTTGATTGTTGATTGAAGATCTCTTGAAAGCTTTGAACGATCTCTAGATCAAGGTTGAAACAATAGGCGTGAAGAATTCTCTCTTTGAAAGATCTTGCTTTTCTCTTTCACAATCTCTCTGGTATATTGTGGATCCTCTCTCTTTTTCTTTTTGGATTTTTCGTTGATCTTAGGCTTTTTCTTGCAAATTTCGGATCCTTTCTTCTATTCTTCTCTTCTTTTGATTTCACGTTTGATCCGCTATTTAATCTGCAATTTCTTTCACCATTTAAAGATTTTGTAGTATTAGAAGCAAGAGAAAAAATTTAGGTAGATAAAGAGCCGTTAAAGGATTTTTAGGAAGCATAAATGGCAATTAAAATGGGCAAAAAAATAGCCGTTGCTGATATTTCCCTCGCAGGGGTCGACTCATGAGTCGACTCATGCTTCAGGGGTCGACTCATGAGTCGACCTCTGTTGCAAAAACCAGAGAATGCGTTTCTGGAAATTTTTGGCTCAAATTAGCAGGGGTCGACTCATGAGTCGACTCATGCCTTGTGGGTCGACTCATGAGTCGACTCACAGGTCGTGCCAAGCCAGAAAACTAGCATGCCAAGGAGAATTTTTGCATGCCAATCAGCTCACAGTGCCATGAGTTGACTCATGAGTCGACTCATGCACTTCAAACCTTCATAACTTCAAAAATATAAGTCCAAACACAATAAATTTTCACCAATAGATTTCAAATCATTTGTTCTACCAAATAGTACTATCAAATCAGAATTTAGTGAAATTATGATTTTGCCCTTGAAGAGCATAAGGACTTTTTCATTTTACAATTATTTGTATCCCTTCAATCTGCTTTGTAATCATCAAAATCAATCTAGGAGCAATATCTGTAGTTGGTAAAACTGCCTCCAGAGGAAAAGAGTGTTGGTGGGAGACTTCGTCATGTATAACTCCTCGAGCTTCGACCATAGCACCGTCGGGAAGTCTCGCTCAGCACATGGATCACTACCTCATCCCAGGTACATGCGGATGTACTCACCGCTGCATCTGTAGCCATTTCTAATCCCGCACCTCCATGGTGGTTGGCTTCTCATCGCATAAGAGAGCATCGATCAACCCCTGTTGGATGAGCACATCCTTCACCCTTGCCTGCCACAAGGAGAAATTGCTCTTACCATCGAACTTGTTGATCTCCATCTTGATTGTTCCTGTCTTCTCCATCTTCAGTCTTGCTCACCACCGCTGCAATCTGCATCCTTATACCGCCTGGCTCTGATACCACTTGTAGGATGGATGTCTGGCCAGGACACCACCTCCCAAGATCTTTTCAGTACCACGTGATGCAGCAAGAAGAAAGAAGAAACAAAACAAAAAAAATAATCAAAATATGTGGATCAGCCACAAAAGGGCTCGCCTCCACGGGGCATGCAAACTTCACTATGAAAAAAAAAATTTATAAGAGGAGACCTCACCCTCAACCCTTGTACACCCAATTTTCTCTCACTAAAATTTTCCTCACAAAAGCTCTCTCTCTTGGAAGACCCCCTGAACCCCTGAAGTGCCTGGCGACAGCTGTCCAGGAGCCTCCTGCTCCTTCTCTCTCAGCACTTCCACCTCTCTCTTCTCTTGGGTTCCGTACGGGCTTCATATGACGTGAGAAAACCAACCACACCCTTTACTGTTCCATGCACAGGCTTTTAAAGGGTTAAAACTAGGTTTAAACTTGATTAGAGAGGGATTAGGAGTCCTAAATAAAGCCAAAAAACTGCCTGGAAACTTGATTAGAGAGCGATTAGGAGTCCTAAATAAAGCCAAAAAACCCCCTGGACCGTCGGATCAAGACCGCAATCTCTTTGGGCCGTCCGATCGTGCTCCGGTCCATGGAATAGTGCCGTGGACCGCGAGAAACACATGGAAAATGCCCACGCGGTCCACAGGCCCAGTCGTGGACTGCCCGGTCCACAGTGGACCGGAGAACAGGGCCAGCAGGGCTGGCCCGCTCCCGCGTGCGGGCCCGCCCGCGCTTGGGCCGCACGCCCGGCTGGGCCGCGCCCCCGCCTGGGCCACGCGCCCGCCTGGGCCTCCCGCCTGCATGGGCCGTGGGCCTGGGTCACACGTCCCACGCACCACCGCTTGCGACCGCACCGCTGCCACCCGCCGGTGGTCCTCCGCTGCCTCGAATCTTGTGCCGACTTAAAAAGCTCATATCTCCTCCATCCGAGCTCTGTTTCAGGTGATCTTGGTCTCGTTGGACTCCATTTTTTGCCATGAACCTCACTATGGGCTCAATGTAGGCTGAATCTCGAGGCATCAAATCCTAACAGTACGGACTTCTCCTTCCAGTCCCATCTTTCTCAGCAGTATTTCCCAGTACGGACCTCTCCTTCTAGTTCCATCTTTCTCAGCAGTATTTCCCAATATGCATGATGAACCCGTCGACTCTCACCCTCCGCCTCGTTTTGCCCCATTGTCGAAACCCTAAATCTAAGGAGAAAAGGGGGGGATAGAACTCAAGGGGCGGCGGCGGCGATGGCGGCGGCAACGACGATCTGCATCAAGAAGAACTAGAAGTACCCCGGAGGCCGCGGTAATGCCAGAGGCATGCACCACCACCGTGTTCTCTCCGACAATTACCATCCTAGGTACTTTGATGAGGTCGGCATGTGCTACTTCCACCGCCCCCGCAACAAGTCTTACTGTTCCGCCGTCAGCGCCGACCGCCTCTGTCCTCGACCCAATGACGTCAAGAAGCCCGCCACAGTTTATGACGGCAACTCTACCCCTTTGACCGGTGTCGCCCCGTTCAACTACTTCAAAATTCTCGGGCGGGACACACTCACCGGCCAGTTCTGTTATTAAATCCCTATTGTTAAAGGAATTTTCCCTCGAGTCCCCTTCGAAGCTGTGGGAGCCCTAAGTGGCAGCTCGGCGGCCGCTGAACTTGCGGGCCACTATTTTCCTTCTCCTCCTCCTCTCGATCCGCAGCATCCCCTCGAGACGGACCTCCAGGGTAGAAGCCCCGATGGGAGAACTCCTTGAAAGGGCTCAGAGGACTGAAGGCTCGGCGTTCTAAGGGACGTCGACGGCGAGGGCCACCCGGGCAACTCCTACGTCCGTGCCTGCAACAAGAGAAAAGAAAAAAGGAAATCCTGAAAGGTCGGAAAAGATTGCGAATAAACCCTCGAAAACTGAACAAACAAAGCAAGAAGAGGAAGGAACGACAGCAATGACAAGAGAAGTTTCGGACCAACCTAGATTGGCCCGACGTAGGCAGGGAGATGACGGAGATGGCGGGGATTGACGCAAAGAACGCTTAGGGTCGAAAAGGACGCCGATGGGTGGCAGAACTCTTAGATGGAAGAAAGACGCCGACTAGACTCTCAGGCGAAGTGAAGTCCCTGGAGGGAAGGAGTGGGTTTAAATAGGCAACAGGGCCTGGCACAGTCATATCGGCGGATATCCTTAGGCCGACCGATGCCCGCCACGTGTCCCACTCACCATGGCATATGGTTGACTGCTGGCGGGGCCATTATAGCGTGGCACTTGGGACTGCGCTCTAGCAAAAATTTCGAAAAGTCTCTTCGGATCACCCTAATTTGAAAAGACTCCAGCATGCATGCATTAAATGCCAAGATATCTGAGGGCGGTCGCGTGCAGAATTCAAGGGGGCAACTTCGACTGTGAAAATTTCTCTATACTTCATTCGAAACTCGAACTCGGAAGTAGGGAGACTGATGTTGGGTATAAAATATCTCCTAGCCAAAGTTCGTGCCAGGAGTGACCCTCCTGAGACTCTGCCGGCGCCCGACCTTGGACGGCATATTTTCGAACCTTTTTGGTGGTTGAGCTTCTGCAACATTCCCAAGTTCTACTGACGGATGAACTCTTGCCGCATCTCCTGGGCTTCCCCAGCGATAAGCTTCTTCGGTTATCCATCAGGCTGCTCCTAGTGCTCTCTGGATTCTACTATCGGCCGACCTCCTACAAGGGTCAACCATTCTCCGGACCCCTTTCGAATCTCTTCCGACAGGACTCGATCGACTCCAATCTGAATTTCTTCCAGAACTATGTCAGTTCGCCAGTGGCCGAACTTTTCCAACAGCCGATTTCCATGATGGATGGACTCCATCCAAATTTCTACGGTGGTCAACCACCTTCTGGGTTTCATCCGGGCTCCTATGGGAGTCGGACTTCTTTCCTAAACTCCTACTGTAGGTAGACTTCATCCGAGCTCTACGGGAGTCGACTTCAGCCCCGAACTCCTACTGCAGGTAGACTTCGTCCGAGCTCCTACGGGAGTCAGACTTCAGCCTGAACTCCCATTGCAAGTAGACCTCATCCAAATTCTTACAAGGGCTGGACTCCGAGCCCCCACCACGAGCGGTCTACACCGAGCTTCTGCTACAAGCGATCTACTCCGAGCCCCCACCACGAGCGGTCTACACCGAGCTTCTGCTACAAGTGATCTACTCCGAGCTGCTACTACAAGCGGTCTACTTCAAATTTCTCCTATGAGCAGTCCGCGTCGGATTTCTACTGTAAGCCTCCACCCGAGCTTCCCTTGTGAATGAATTCCTTCCGGACTTCTATTGCAGGCAGGCTTCGGTCGAGCTTCCTCAACAAATGATCCCCATCCGGACTTCTACGGGAACCAGACTCTGACCGAACTTCTGTAGCGGGCAGATTTTGGATGAACTCCTACAACGCACGGGCCCCAGCAGCTCAACCCCTCTAGTAGAAAGCCCCTGACCGAGCTTCTACAGTGGATGACCTTCGCCTACAGTACTAGCACCCTAGGCACCCAACGGTAGAAAGTTCGCCAGCAACATCCGAACTCCTCTCAGGTAGAGAGCTACCCCTCTCCACCAAACACCCCAACCGAGCTTCGGTCGATAGGCCTGGACTCCCTGGCAGGCCACAGTAATGGCCGCGACTCTACTCCACTTCCTATAACAGATCCCGCGCGGCTCCATCATGCTCTAGCAAGTCACGACAACGGACATCACTCCACTCTCTACAGCAGGCTCGCGTGGCAGGCCATGGCGATGGCCATGACTCCACTCCACTACTCTCCGTAACAAACTCCTTATGGCCCCGAACGGCCCACTACCGGGCGGTTACAGACGTCGCTGTCAATCTGTTACGCTCTCCGCCTATAAAAAGGGACCCCCAGATATGTTATTCTCTAAGCTCTAATCTCTATCTAAAAACTCTGCTAAAATTTTTGTTCAAGCACTCCATTCTTATTGAGGCAGAGAACTGACTTGAGCATCGGAGGGTCTTGTCGGAGCACCCCCACCTCCGATTTAGACTTTCTTTGCAGGTCCCGACGGCGACCACGACTCCTTCGACTCCAGCTTCTCTGACGTCGGTGGATTTTTGCACCAACAATCCATATCTTCGATCAGGAGAATGAGGTCTTGGCTCATCCTATGTCTGTTAAGGAGGTTCAAGGCATCCTTTGGTCTCTTGGGGAGGACAAGGCCCTTGGCTCGAATGGCTTCCCCTCTCTTTTCTTCCATCGGTACTAGCCTATCATTTGAGCTGAGGTGGTGGATGCTGTGCAAATGATCTTTGATTCGAGAGGCATTGTGGTGGAGTGGAAGAAGATATTGATTACTCTCATCCCAAAGCACCCTGATGCATCCACTCCACACACTTCAGATCGATCAGTCTTTGCACCATTCTCTATAAAGTGTGTGCCAGATTTTGGTTGGGAGGCTGAAGCTGATTAACCCTCATCTAATCAATCCTAAGCAGGGAGCCTTTGTCAGTGGTTGATGCGTCTCCGATAATATCTTGCCGTCCATGAGTTCATGCATGATCTGTAGCGTGCCCCTGACCGTCGAAGTCTTATAGCGATCAAGTTGGATATGGAGTGGACGTACGATTGAATGAGCTGGTGCTTCGTGTGGCAAACACTTCAGAAGCTTGGCTTCCATGATAGGTGGATTTGCTGGATCATGGACTATGTGGAGCATCTAAGTTTTGCCATTTGGATTAATGGTGCTTCGATGGTGTTCCTTCATTCTATGGTTGGGCTATGCCAAGGTCGCCCTCTTTCTCCTTACCTACTTATATTATGTGCTGATGCTTTGTCTCGAGCATTAAATGCGGTGGTTCAGGGATTCGAGCTGAAGCCCTACTGGCTCACCCCTAGGGCCCAACCTCTTTTGCACCTCCTCTTTGCAGATGAATGCCTTTTAATTGGTCGTGTCTTGATCCAAATGTAAGATGTTTTGCTTCTATTGTCAAGACATACTGTCAAACTTCAGGATAGCTGGTGAATCTACAAATGTCTATAGTCATCTTTAATCCCAAGATGAAGGTCTAGGTGAAGCAGGCGATTCGGGAGAGTTTGGAGATCCAGGAGCACGTGGGGGCCCTATCCTATCTAGAGGTTCTTTTTACCGATCGGCATCCTTGAAGGGCTGATTGTAAGCCTATGGAGTAGGGGATCTAGGATCATCTCGAGGGTTGGCACGCCAACAGTCTCTTCATGATGGGCAGACTGACGCTCGTGAGATCGATTCTATGTTTCATGTCTATTTACCTCTTGATGAATATGATTGTGTTGAGCTTTTGTCTTAGATGGTTAGAGCGACTCTTTTGATAGTTCTTGTCGAGCTCCAGGCATGATGGTCATGGTCTCTACTTGTTGTTCTGGAAGGTAGTTGCTAGTCAGTGGAGGAGGGTGGCCTTGGGATTCAATCTTTGATAGTCAAGAGGGAAGCTCTGACTATCAAGTGTTGCCCAAGTATCACCACCCAAGAGTGGGGGATGAATTGGGTACTTTAAAAATTTTAATCAAATTAAAACTCTAACAAGTATGTGCTTCTAACTTGAATGATCATATAGTGATTACAATATGTAGCAATGGAAATAAAATATATAAGTTACTATGCAAGAGATAAAAATAAGTAATGCAAAAAAACTAAGGCAAGAAAGCAAGCACAACACAAACATAAAATTTATAATGGTTCGGAGCAATCCACTCCTACGTCTACTTTCTAAGCTCTCTTTGAAAATTCTACTATAATCTCCCTTGATTACAATATGTTTATTTTTTTGGGCATACAAACAAATCCAGTTGGTTTTTTCGAGATCACCAACCACAACCCTTCTCCGATAGTTTTTTGGGCTCACTATCAATCTAGTTGGTTTTAATTTGACTAGTTGAAGAAAGTGAGAATAGACCCAACTTGCATCTAGGCTCAGCCACTCTATATCGAACTGTTAGGTCAAAGAAATCCGTAGGTGTCTAGGTTTAATTACTTGCTAACTTGATTACAATTAACACTTAAGCACAACTAATTCTTCTCATCTATCATCTTTAGGTCTAGGGCTTTTTTAAGATTCTCACTTTTAGAACATCTCTCTTTCTTTCTCTTCTCTTTTCTTTCTCCCTCTTCTTAAAAAAAAATCTGAACCATAAATATTAGGGTTTGCACTAGTTTATGCATGGTAGAAATTTTTTTTCTGACCTAGTTGAATCTAATTCTGAAATTGAACAGCTAATCCATGTTAAATTTGATAATCAAATAGCTAAAAATCTTGAGAACCACCTGAAGGAACCAGATCTAGGGTTTTAGGGTTAAATCTTGAAATTTTTTCAAGATCAGGCAGCGGAGGACTAAAATAAATCAAAATTTATCTTATAAAATCAGAAAATTTCTAGATCTAAGATCCTATTACATGATTATTATATGACATTAAATCAAAAATTAAAATATAAAGAGCAAGAACTATATGTTGATCATATCAACATATTTTTATACTACATCTAATGTATGTAAAATATAATAGATCAGATCTATTACCTTGCAAGTTAGACGTTCTAACTTTGCTGATCCGGGCTTGAGGATGATGTTGTGAGCCACACATGCGTCCGACCTCTAGGAGTCATCCACATGAGCCTACAATCACGATCAGAAGTTTTGATCCAAGAAATTAGCACAGTATGCTAGTACTGTACTGATCTTCTTCGATGGTCGATCAGATGCCTCCTTGATTTGGACTCTTCCAAAGATGAGAAGTAGGAGAAGTTTTAGATGTGAGACACTCTCAGAAAACTCACAAATGGAGGAAGAAAAGAGGTGAACTCAGCAACCCTAGAAGAAGACCCTCTTCTTCTTCTCTTTGCTCTCACCCAGATATTTAGTTTTATGTCTATTATATCTCCACACTCCAACACTCTTTCTCTCTGATTTTCACACACCCCAAAGTCTCTCAATGCTCTATAATCCATAAAAATCTCAAGAAAAAATTATTTTAAATAATGAGATATGAAGAGTCCTTGTCTAGGTCAAATACCTAGTCAAGAAAAATCCAAACAGGGCAAGACAAGTGGTGCCCAACTCTTGGGGCCCCCTCCTTCTTTTTTTGCCATGGACCACCAGCAAAGGGCGCACAATATGTGCCATAAAAATCATAAAAATCTCAAAAAAAATCTGGGTAAAATCAGTGCCATAAGGAAAGAGTTTTGATTTCCTAAAATTCTATCTCATAGAATTTGAAATTCAAACTAATTCCTACTTTGACTTGGTCCACAACGACATTCCATGTAAGAGAGAAAGAGTGAAAAGCTTTGAACATGCATGAAGGCCTGAGAGAGAAGGTTTTGTCACACAAAATAAGAGAGAGTGGGTGTGGGGGGCTAAGGTGGTGCAAGGTGGAATCCTAGTCTTATTAGGATTCAATCTATGACTTCTTCAAATTTGGTTTCTCAAATCAAATCAAATCAAAACCAAATCAATCCAATTAAAATAGATCTTAACCCAATTAAGAACTTAATTTAATTAGATTAAATTAGATTTAAATCTGATTTAATTTTTTAATCGAATTAAAAATTAGGTTGACCCAAGTCCTAATTGAACTAGGACTAGTTTTTTCTTGCACTTGGCTTATCCAATAAACTAATTGAACTTGATCCAATCAAACCCAAATCAAATCTAATTAAATTATATTCAATTAGACTTAATCTTAACCTATTGACTTAATCAAATTAAGCCAATTAGCAATCGAATTGTTAATCTATCCTCCTGTAACACTTGCAGTAGGTTAAATGTCAATCGTATTGATCGTTTAACCCTAGAATAATTCTTAATTGTTGATCAACCATCCGATCGGAATGTGAACTCTAATGTGTATGACCTCATAGGTCCAAATCTAAGTTGGTAGCATAGAAATAAATTTTTGTACCAATCGAAGTGACCATCTAGCAATGGTATCCGATGGTCAGATAGGTCGAATGTGTAGAACAACATCCTTAGAACCCATGCGGATATAGTTTTCATATAATTCATCCCCTTGACCAAAATACTCATAGGACACCTCAAAATTTGACTGTCAACTCTGATCAGATTATCCACATCGTATTTCAAAATATCAAATCCATTTGATGGATTATTCTGGTCAAGGTTTTGCTAAATTGAAATATAGCGACTCATTCTTCTCCAACTCTTGGAGTGGTCAATCCTATCTTGATCACACTCTAACTTTGTAAGTATTTAACTGTGCCCAGAAGCCTTCCATCACTGAATTAAAAATTAGTTAGTTCAGTACCAAAGCACAAAGAGTTGCTTGCAAGTCGCTGAGGCAATCTCAGGTCTAAGGGATACTTATATCTATATCCAATTAGAGACATTTTCGACAGTAGAATGCTCTAGAGTTGGTCACGTTCAATGATGATGTACCCTTACATCTCATCTATATGTCATACCAGTGTCTTCACACTCTTTGGTTAAGAGGACAACCAACCCATATGGCCTATAGCAACCTATGCTCGATAGAAGCTATCGTCCTTATTAACAGCCTATCATTTGATCGTGAACAGTTTTAAGGACTAATCGATAAATTTTTTCTTTATTGAACTTAAATAGTCCTAAGGACTTCATCACAATAATGGAGTTCATTAGAAGATGAAAACTTATGATGAAAATACCAAAAAATATATTTTATTTATTAACAAATCAATTACAATATAAGGTTGCTCAACCTCAACAGGTTGACGATTGGCTTTTGGGACATATTTTTCAATAACTTCCACTTGTCCTAAAGCCACTCAGCATAGTATCTAATATCCATCTTCGACTTGTGGTTGTCGAACTCCTTTATCGCCAGGGCTTTAGTGAAGGGATCAGCCAGGTTCTCTTTTCCGTCGATCTTCTGAAGATCGATGTCACCTCGATCCACGATCTTCCAAATCAGATGGAAGTGGTACAAAATGTGCTTCGTCTGCTGGTGTGCTTTGGGTTCCTTCACCTGAGCAATGGCACTAGTACTGTCGCAGTAGAGTAGGATCGGACCATCGAGGGAGGGTGCTACTCCGAGCTCGATGATGAATTTTCTCAGCCACACAGCTTCCTTCGTGGCATTCGATGCTGCGATGTACTCCACCTCACAAACAGAGTCTGCCACAGTATGCTGCTTGAAACTCTTCCAGCAGATGGCTCCACCATTCAGAGTAAAGATATAATCTAACATGCTTCTGTTGTCATCATGGTCAAATTGAAAGCTAGAGTTTGTGAACCCCACAAGTTTCAGATCTGACTCACCATAAACTAACCATTGGTCCTTAGTATTTCTCAAATACTTAAGGATGGCTTTAACCACTTTTCAGTAATTTTCTTGAGGATTAGATTGGTATCTACTCACTACTCCTAGTGAGTATGCCACATCTGATCTTGTACATGTCATGGCGTACATTATAGATCCCATGATCGAAGCATATGGGACTCTATTCATACACTCTCTGTCTTCAGGAGTTGTCAGACAATCCTTCTTAGAGAGAAAAATTCTATGGCCTATCGGTAGATAGCCCTTCTTAGAATTCTCCATGCTAAACCTCTTCAGCACAGTGTCTATGTACGTGGACTGGGATAATCCAAGCATTCTTTTAGATCTATCCCTATAGATCTTCATCCTTAGAATGTAGAATGCTTCACCCAAGTCCTTCATGGAGAACTGCGATGATAACCAAATTTTTATTCCCTGTAGTGCGGGGATGTCATTTTTAATTAAGAGAATGTCATCCACGTACAAGACAAGAAATACCATAACTAGACCATTTGCCTATTTATAGATGCAGAGCTCTTCTCCATTCTTAATGAAGCCATGCATTTTGATCACCTTATCAAAATGCATGTTCCAACTCCAAGAAGCTAGCTTCAATCCATAAATGGATATCTGAAGCTTGCACACCTTGGACTCATCTATGGTTATAAACCCCTCAGGTTGTATCATATACACCTCTTCGGTCAGCTCTCCATTCAGAAAGCTGTCTTTACATCCATCTGCCAGATCTCATAATCCAGATGGACAGCTATTGCAAGCATTATCCGAATGGATTTGAGCATTACCATAGGAGAGAACGTCTCATTATAGTCAATACCATAATGTTGACGATACCCCTTGACAACCAGACGGGCTTTATAAGTCTCCACCTTTCCGTCTGTGCCCCTCTTCCTTTTGAAGATCCATTTACACCCAATGGATTTAACCCCTTCAGGTGGGTCAACCAATGTCCATACATCGTTGACTTTCATGGACTCCATTTTAAATTCTATGGCTTCAAGCTATTTTTCAGAATCAGATCTCTGCATTGTATCCGTATAGGTGATCGGATCCTCATCATTCTTATCGAGTTTGATGGGATCACCGTTTGAACCAAGAAACTATAGTATCTGTCCGATTGATGCGGTACTCTATCGGATCGCTTTAATAGTACAGTATATTGGGCTCCAGATCTGATCTAATCAAATCTGACTCAGGTTTAACTATTGGTGTCGGTCCTTCTATCTGTTGAACTTCATCAAGTTCAACCTTAGAGGCAACAGTTCCTTCACCAAGAAACTTCTTTTCTAAAAAGGTTGCCTTAAAGCTGACGAACACTTTTTGTTCATCAGCATGGTAGAAAAAATATCTTTTGGTCTCTTTGGGGTATCCTATGAATGTGCATTTGTCAGACCTCGATCCAAGTTTATCTGTAACTAACCGTTTGACATAGGTCGGGCACCCCCAGACCCTAAGGTGTGAAAGTGCTGGCTTACGCCCTGTCCATATCTCATATGGAGTCTTAATTACAGATTACTTGGAACCCTATTTAACAGATAACAGGCCGATTCGAGTGCATATCCCTAGAAGGATATCGGTAAGCTGGCAAAATTCATCATGGATCGGATCATGTCTAATAGAATCCGATTTTTTCTTTCAGATACACCATTATGCTATGGTGTTCCTGGAGGAGTCCATTAGGAGAGAATCCCATTCTCTCCTAGATATGTGAGAAACTCACCAAAAAGATATTTTCCTCATCTATCAGACCGAAGAGTTTTAATACTCTTCCCAGTTTATTTTTCTACTTCACTTCAGAATCATTTGAACATTTTAAATGAATCTGACTTATGTTTCATCAGATAAACATATCTATATCTGGATAGATCATCCTGAAAGTGATGAAGTAAAAATATCCACCTCTAGCACTTATGCTCATGGGCCCGCATACACCAGTATGTACTAGGCCCAAGAGCTCAGTAGCTCTCTCACCTTTTTTAGTAAAATGTGACTTGGTCATTTTACTAAGAAGACAGGACTCCCAGGTTGGAAGTGATTCACAATCACTGACTTCGAGGATTTCCTCTTGAGTCAACTTGTTTATCCTGTTCTTATTTATATGACCTAGCCTATAGTGCCATAAGTAGATATCTGATACACTATCTAATCTAGGGTGCTTGCCAGTAGAATAGACTACGTTAATAGGTTGTGATAACATATACACACTATTGTTCAAATATCCACAAAAAATAGTAACACCATTCATAATAATATTACAAACTTGTTTCTTTATTGAAATTTCATAATCACTTTTGGCCAGAAGGCTTGCAGAAATAAAATTTAAAAAGAAATTGGGACAGAAATGATAATCATTAAGAACAATGGTATGTGACTCAAATACAAGTTTCAAGATTCCTAATGCTAAACCTGAAACTGATCTTCCATCTCCAATGTTCAGGAACCTCTCATCTTGCTCGAATCTCCTACTGACTTGCAACCTCTGCAACGAATTACAAATATGATAAGAGCTACCGGTATCCAATACCCAGTTAGTTATATCACAAATAGAAAAATTACAAGGAGTTATCATATAAATACCTTGTCCAGCAATAGCTTGCTTCTTTCTCTATCTGTTCGAATCCAGGGAGGCAATGTACTGAGGATAGTTTCTCTTCCAGTGCCCCCACTTTTTGCAAAAGAAGCATTCAGCTTGACTCTTATCAGGCTTGATCTTTCTGACCTGGCCCTACACTGATGTCCCAGCCTAAACTTGCACCTTCTTCACTTTCTTCTTCTTGTTCTTCTTCTCTTTTTCAAAGGATCGAGAATCAGAAGATGAACCTCCCACTAAGTTCACTGACTCCTTATGGAGTTGGTGATCCTTCTCAAAGTTTTGAAGAAACCCCAGTAACCATGGTAGTTTACTTTAGGCTTTGTCATTCTATAATGAGTGAGAAATGAGAAATAAGACTTGGACAGCGAGTTCAGTATTGCATCTTTTCCAAGCTGCTCATGCAAGAAAAAGCCGAGCTTGCTCAAATGCTCCATCAGCTCGATCATGTACAATATATGATCAGTGACAGAGGCACCATCCCATATTTTGGCATTGAAGATGGCACAACTAGTCTTGTGCCTCTCCACATCATCGGGTGTGCCAAAGCATCCTCCAACACTTAAAGCATTCCTTTGGCTGAGCCATCTCAAATCTACGATTGAACTCATCACTCATGGCAGCCAGCATAATGCAGCGCATCATGATCCGATCACTGAGCCACTTCTGGTAAGTATCTCTAACTGTTCCACGTGCATTGGCAGTTGGCTCCTCAGGTGCAGGATCGTTATCACATATAGGATCCGTTCATGCTCCAGGACTATCTTCAACTTTCGATGCCAGCTATCAAAGTTGGATCCCACCAACTTATCATTGTCCAACAATGATCAGAGCGATAGGGAAGTGGCCATATCTGTACAAAGAAAAATTATAATCTAATTAGTAATTGATTCATTAAACCTAAAGATTTGGACTTTAATCAAAAAATTTCTTCCACTATTTTATTCGAATTGGTAGCCTTTACCTCTAATTTGAGGAATTATCCTAATTTCTTAGTAGGTACTAGAATCCACTTAGACTGCACACAAGCCCAACTTTGGTTGGCCAACCCATGTACATCTAAGGGTAGGTTCATAATCAATTATTTTTTTAAATAATTTTTAGTAATTTAAATTTTGCCCCAGTCCCTAATCAGTAGGCTTTGGCCTCCACTGAAAAGGTCTGGTTAGGTCCAACCATTAACATGACCATACTTGGCCCCATGTACATCTAAGGGTAGGTTCATAATCAATTATTTTTTTAAATAATTTCTAATAATTTAAATTTTGCCCCAGTCCCTAATCAGTAGGCTTTGGCCTCCACTGAAAAGGTCTGGTTAGGTCCAACCATTAACATGACCATACTTGGCCCATCTAGCCAATGAATGATTAGGCCTAACTTTGGTTGGCTAACCTAACACCATTTAGAAAGATGCAGTCAAGAAATCATATTATGAATGATAATTCCATCAGCTGATAAGCACCAGGCCTTTGGGCCTCCAATGGTTATATCCAACTGATGGACCCATTATCATCCACTTAATGGGAGGCTATGATCTAGTTATCACCATAACTATTTTATTTTAAGGACCTAATAATTTTAAAAAATTTAATTGATTTAGAGGAGGAGGTCAGATGAACCAACTTATCATGATCCTCCCACTGGCTTCATCAAGTCAGCTTAAGGGAGACCATTAAAAAGGGCTGGTCTAGGAGCACCTAAATCAGTCATGCTGATTTACCTAGTTGACATGGGTCAGCTCGAATAGTTAAGTGATCCGATCAAAATATAATTTCACCAAGAGACCAGGTAAGTTCGATCAGTGGGAGGGTCTGCCAAAGCTTGCCTTAGACACCATCAGAAATGGCCAGGTAAATGGGCTGTCAATTAAAAGCCATCGGTCTGGTTTACCTTAGACACCAATTGTTTAATTAGTTTTGATTAGATCAACCTAACAGTTCATGCTAGACCGTTTAGCCAAGAATCAAGTCCATTTGGTTCTCGTTAAAGATATAGACTTGACCAATTACAACTATTGTAATTGATCTAGAGAATCTTTGACCTAATCTAAGACAACAATTGATTAGATTTAGTCAATTCTCTAATTAAGTCCATCTTTAATCTAACCTTAGGTCTAACCCAATTAATGGACCTAATTCCCACTAACCCATTAACTCAATGTGTTATGGTTTGTGTCTTAGGTTCTTCAATTCACAATCCTAGAACCTAATCAAACTTCTTAATTCTCAATTAAGTTTTGGGCTGAGGGTTGGGGTTTGGCTTTTCGAAAATAATTTTTATGTTTGCAAAATATTTTTATAACATGATTCTACCAACCAAGTTGCATGTTTGATTTATAATCAAAATATAAGTGAAATAAGCATGAAACTACTTTAGATCTAATTAAACAGGTTCATGTAATTGAAATAATTTCAACTTTAAAATTATGCAAATTTTTTAGACAAATATATGATGATTCTTTACACAGAAATTATTAACAAAGAGATTTTATTTTAAATTTAAATACCTTTTAAATCTAATAAATTATAAATTTAATCTAGATCACATCTAACAAATTTATGATTAAAGATAGATCTACACGAACTAGGACAACCTTTGCACTGTAAGGGATAAACCTTACAGCAGGACAACCTACAGTTTGTGATTGATCTAAAAATTTTAATTTTAGATTTAACAATTAGATAATAAATTAGATCTAATTTAAAAAATAATCTAAGCATGTATAAATAATCATGTAATAAACAACCTAGGCTCTGATACCAATTGAAAGAACCAGATCTAGGGTTTCAGGGTTAGATCTTGAAACTTTTTCAAGATCAGGCAGCGAAAGATTAAAATAAATTAAAATTTATCTTATAAAATCAGAGAATCTCTAGATCTAAGATCTTATTACATGATTATTATATGGCATTAAATCAGAAATTAAAATATGAAGAGCAAGAACTACATGTTGATCGTATCAACATGTTTCTATACTACATTTAATGTATGTAAAATATAATAGATCAGATCTATTATCTTGCAAGTTAGATGTTCTAACTTTATTGATCCAGACTTGAGGATGATGTTGCAAGCCACACATGCGTCCGACCTCTAGTAGTCATCCACACGAGCCCACGAATCATGATCAGAAGTTCTGATCCAGAAAATCAGCACAGTATGCTAGTATTGTGCTGATCCTTCTTAGATGGTCGATCAGATACCTCCTTCTTTTTGATTTGAACTCTTCCAAAGATGAGAAGTAGAAGAAAAATTTTTAAATATGAGACACTCTTAGAAAACTCACAGATGGAGGAAGGAAAGAGGTGAACTCAGTAACCCTAGAAGAAGACCCTCTTCTTCTTCTCTTTGCTCTCACCTAGATACTTAATTTTGTATCTATTATATCTCCACTCTCCAATACTCTTTTTCCTTAATTTTTATACAGCTCAAAGGTCTCTCAATTCTCTATAATCTATAAAATATCAAAAGAAAATTCATTTTAAATAATGAGATATGAAGAGTCCTTATCTAGGTCAAATACCTAGTCAAGAAAAATTCAAACAGGGCAAGACAAGTGGTGCCCAACTCTTGGATGCCCCCTCCTTCTTTTTCTGTCATAGACACTAGCAAAGGGCACACAATATGTTCCATAAAAGCCACAAAAATCTCAAAAAAAATTTGAAAAAAATCAGTGCCATAAGGAAAGAGTTTTGGTTTCCTAAAATTCTATCTCATAGAATTTGAAATCCAAACTAATTCCTACTTTGACTTGGTCCACAATCAATTCTATGTAAGAGAGAAAGAGTGAAAAGGTTTGAGAATATGTGAAGGCTTAGGAGAGAAGGTTTTTTCACACAAAATAAGATAGAGTGGGTGTGGGGGGCTAAGGTGGCGCAAGGTGGAATCCTAGTCTTATTAGGATTCAATCTGACTTGTTCAAATTTGGTTTCTCAAATCAAATCAAACTAAAACTAAATCAACTCAATTAGAATAGGTCTTAACTTAATTAAGAATCTAATTTAATCAAATTAAATTAAATTTAAATTTATTTAATTTTTAATCGAATTAGAAATTAGGTTGACTCAAGTCCTAATTGAACTAGGACTAATTTTTTCTTGCACTTGGCTTATCCAATAAACCAATTGGACTTAATCTAATCAAGCACAAACTAAATCTAATTAAATTATATTTAATTAGACTTAATCTCAGCCTATTGGCTTAATCAAATTAAGCTAATTAGTAATCGAATTGCTAATCGATCTTCCTGTAACACTTGCACTAGGTTAAATGTCAATCATATTGATCGTTTAACCCTAGAACGATTCTTAATCGTTGATCAACTATCCGATCGGAATGTGAACTTTAATGTGTGTGACCTCATAGGTTCAAACCTAAGTCGGTAGTATAGAAATAAATTTCTGTACCAATCGAAGTGACCATCTAGCAATAGTACCTGACGGTCGGATAGGTCGAATGTATAGAACAACATCCTTAGAACCCATATGGATATAGTTTCCATATAATTCATCTCCTTTGACCAAAATGCTCATAGGATACCTCAGAGTTCAACTATCAACTCTAATCAGGTTGTCCACATTATATTTCAAAATATCAAATCCATTTGATGGATTATCCTGGCCAAGATTTTGCTAAATTAAAATACAGTGACTCATTCTTCTCCAACTCTTGGAGTGGTCAATCCCATCTTGATCACACTCTGACTTCGCAAGTACTTGACTGTGCCTAGAAGCCTTTCGTCACTAAATTAAAAATTCAGTTAGTCCAGTACCAAAGCACAGTGAGTTGCTTGCAAGTCACTGAGGCGATCTCAGATTTAAGGGATACTTATACCTATATCCCATCAGAGACATTCTCGACAGCAGAATGCTCTGGAGTTGGTCACGTTCAATGATGATGTACCCTTACATCTCACCTGTATGCCATACCAGTGTCTCCACACTCCTTGGTTAAGAGGACAACTAACCCATATGGCCTACAGCGACCTATGCTCGATAGAAGCTGTCATCCTTATTAACAACCTATCATTTGGTCATGAACAGTTTTAAGGACTAATCGATAAATTCTCTCTTTATCGAACCTAAATAGTCCTAAGGACTTCATCACAACAACGGAGTTCATTAGAAGATAAAAACTTATGATGAAAATATTAAAAAATATATTTTATTTATTAACAAATCAATTACAATATACAGTTGCTCAACCGTCAACAGGTTGACGATTGATTTTTGGGACATATTTTCCAACACCACATAGGCAGATGAAAGAATATTTTATTCTTTCCACTTATAATCCATCGATATTTTTATCATTCTATGGGATCAAATATTCTGACTCTAGTCCTAAGACTGATTTGAACCTGATAGCCCAAAAATTAGATAAAGTTGACATTCTTATAGATAAATTTCTAACTCTAGGTCAACAATCTCCTGTGCAATACACACCACCTCTCAATTATCAAGAGATTTGTTCTATTTGTGCTAGCCCTGCCCATCATGTGAGTGAATGTCCCACGACCGTACGATTTTCACCTTTCATCAAGAACAAGTTCAAGCTGCTTAAGGTTACTCCAAACTTGTCAATGACCTATTGTTAAACATATATAATCCAGGTTGGAGGAACTACCCTAATTTTTTTAAAAATCCCAACAGACTCAGGCTCAGACCTAAATTTCTCTTGTGTAAAACTTTCAAAATAGGCTCCAATATTAGAATTATGCCTATAATAGAGGTCAGTCTAGTCAGCCTATCCAGCCACAATATCACAATCAGCCATCATACCCATCTCCTCAGCAAACCCCTCTAACCGATGATAGGTTTAGCCAACTTCAACAAATGATTATGATTTAAAGTAATCTCTCATCAGGCTAGAAGCATAAATAGGTTAGTTAGCTGAGTCTTCTATGAGGAGAGAACTAGGTCAATTGCCAAGTCAACCAATATCGAATTTCAAAAATAACCCACCCACCCACCAACCACTTGGACCTAATAATCAATCTAATGTCCCACCTAAGAATCTTCAATTTAAAATAATAAAGTAATCTCTAAGCTTCAAAGTGGGAGGATTCTTAAGGATCCATACCAAAATCAGGTGAGAGAGGCTAGTACTGATGCTAGCCAAAATATGAATTTAGAAGAGGAGGTTAGTACTGAGATTAACCACATAGAAGAACCTAAGTTCGAAACTGGTACCGATGTTGGTTCCAATTTGAGTGAGAAAGATAAATGAAAGAAGAAAATGGATGAATTATCCAAGACATATAAATCAAATGTCCCATTTTCTTCAGCCCTAGAAGTCAGTTCTTCTACTCTAGAATCATTACCTTCTCCAGAATTGAAGTCGCTCTTGGTCACACCTGAGTATATATGTTTAGAATCAAATGACACCCTTTCAGTACCCATTGCTTCAAACTTAACTCCTAACCTAAAAACTCAATTCATGAGCATTTTAGAAGAACAAATAGGAGAAATTCTCAACAAACAATGGTCTGTGAATGAGTTTGTGAATTATCTTCCTAAAATTAAGAACAGAGATGTGAATTTTTTCTGATGATTGACAATAAAATATTAAAATTTATTGTAGGTTATCTTTCTGAGATTGGCAATCCAAAACCATTGAAATTTGTCAATCTAATATTCGATACAAGGTAGCTGAGGTAGAATCTACAATTGATCTGGCTGAAGATAGTAAACTTAATACTTTTTGAGAGGCAACCCAGTTTTAGCTTTTGCTTTTTAATATTTTTATATTTTATTTATGTTAATCGAGTCTTGCTTCATATCTTTTGTAGGGGTTTGAGGATAATATTGGGTAAGTTGGGAGGAAAACTAATTTTGAAAAAACTTCTAGATCAGGTGACATCTCTTCTTTTCTTTCTCTTTGTATGCAACCTTCATATTTCTTATTCTATTGAGGATAATATCGATTAAGTTGGGAGGAAAGAATAATAATAAAAATTTTTAAAATTTTAAGTCTTTGAGTAAGTTAATATTTAGCATTTAAGCACCTGATTACACTTAAGAATTGAGTTAAACCAAGCATTTAAAAAAAAATTGATGTACAGATCAGAGAGTTTGTAAGATATCAAGGGATCAAGTATTAAAAAAACTCAATAAAGAGTTAAGTTTAGAACTTAAACATTTTTTTTTGAGCATTTCTAAATTTTTTTACCAGCATCAAAGAAAAGTTTGCTTCCTATAGATTTGTGTAGGTAACTATACATTTTTTCATATATATATATATATAAAAATGAAAAAAAAAGTTTTCAAGTACTTCATGCTGAGTAATCAGGCCTCTTTGCCTAAGCAAGCATTGAGTTTCGCATCAAAAGGTATGAAGGACAAAGAAGCTTAGTTGTAAAGCTAATTTTAACTCGTAGCCTGTTTGATTCGAGCAAGTCAGTCTAAGGGGTATTCTATACCTTGTGCCCTAAAGCCATCTGGTTCAGAAGTCATTGGCTGAAAACTCGCTATATGGGTCAAACAGAAAACTTAAGGAATTAAGACAGTCAATAGTGGTATAATATTAAAAAAAATCAATAAATGAAGGATGAAAGTAATAATATACTTGTCCATATGAAGGTTAATGATTTGAAGATAAAGGTAGGGATAATTTAGAAAAAAGGTCAAAAAAAGTTTAGTATTCTTAGTTTAACTTTCATATAGATTAGTATTAATACTCCAATGACATACCTCGCTCATGCTCTATTGAACATCAGTGGCCCTTTTTAAAATTACTTAATGAAATTTAAAACTTTAAGTTAAACGGTACTTAATTCTAAATTTTTTTTTACTCGAGGACGAGCAAAATTCAAGTTGGGAGGTGTGATAAGTCATATATTTTTACATTTATTATAGGTATTTTTGATATTTTATGATGCTAACATCTTCTAAAAAATATAATTTCATAAATAAATTAGATTTTTTTATAAAAATAAATAATTTTAAAAAATATAAAATTAGAACATATTTATGAAAAATAGATGTTAATTTAATTGAGTAATTTAAGTATCAAAATAAAAAAAAATTAATGAGTAATTTAATGTATATTTTTTTTTCAATTTTTTAGGCACAAAATTAGAGTAAAATCAAGTCAAAAAACCCCAAAAAAATAATTTTTATAGCCTTCGGTGCACGTGGACTGACCGCTCAGTCCACAGAAGTGATGGTGCGATCCACGAGAATGGTTTGTGATGCACGATGCAGTCTACGATGGGTGACTCATTTTTGCATGATCGAACAGTTGATATTAATCTGAATACATGATCGAACAGCTAATATCATGTTATCCCATATCCAACGATGGTGGCCCACTCCTAGTGTGTGATTTGATGGCCCAAACCAATTCTGAGCAAGATCCAATAGTCCATTCATTGTCGGCTAAAACTTAACCAGATGAAGGAAATTTGAGCGCAATCCAATGGTTGAAAATCCATCTATCATTCGATCCGACAACTGACGCTATTCCCAACTGAGAATAGGAGAGCTGAGCACTGATCAACGGCCCAAATTCCATCCGAAGCATGATCCAATGGCTGATATCATTTTTGATCAAAAGAAGGACTTGATCTACACATTTTGGGCTGATCTGGGTAGTCTAATGAAGATCCGATAGTCAAAAAATTGAGATACGAGTATAATATGATTTCTAAGGATTTTAGGACTCCTTTTGCTACCAGAAAAAGGTGAACAATTTATCTATAAATAAGAGATCTAGGAATAAGAGAAAAGAGAAGAGAAAATTAGTAGAAAAATTTAAAAAAAATAAAAGAAGTTTAGGGATCCAAGAAAAAGAAGAAGAGAAGCCAGTTCGCTCCATGAAGTATGAAGGAAGAAGGAGAGGTCATTAACCATTTTTCCGATAAGGCTGCATCGATCAACTTTAGATCTTTGTTATAATTTTATTCTAATTTATTATTTTTTTAAATTTTTTATACTTAAATTATAATTTTAATTAATATAAAATTTATTTTTTTATACTTTAAATTTTTATTATTTATTTTTATTATAAGTAGATGCTAGGATCTAGTTAGTAGATCTTAGTACCAATTTATTTTATACTCTTTAAATTTTTATTATTTATTTTTATTATAGATAGAAGCTAGAATCTAAATAGTAGATCTTAGTATCTAATTTATTTTTTATACTTTTAATTTTTATTTTTTGATGTAAATTTTTTTCTTTAAAATCTTATTTTTTTTATAAAATCAAAGATTTTAAATCAAAATCTTACCTTCTCTGTGGATTCGATCTCACTCACTACTTTTCACATATTTTTAATTTTTATTGAAGTCAAAATTAATTTTAATAAAAATTAAAAATACATAGAGAGTAGTGAGTTGGGTCGAATCCACAGAGAAGATAAAATTTTGATTTGAATCTTTGATTTTATAAAATAAATTTTGAAAAAAATAATTTTAAGTCAAAAAATAAAAATTAAAAGTATAAAAAATAAATTAGATACTAAGATTTACTATTTAGATCCTAACTTCTACTTACAATAAAAATAAATAATAAAAATTTAAAGAGCATAAAATAAATTGGTATCAAGATCTACTAACTAGATCCTAGCATCTACTTACAATAAAAATAAATAATAAAAATTTAAAGTATAAAAAATATTTTTTTATTAATTAAAATTAAAATTTAAGTATAAAAAATTTTAAAAAAATAATAAAATAAAATAAAATTATAACAAAGATCTAAAATTGATCAGTACAGTCTTATCGAAAAGATGGTTGATGACCTCTCCTTCTTCCTTCATATTCTATAGAGTGAACCAGCTTCTCTTCTTCTTTCCTTTGGATCCTTAAACTTCTTCTATTTTTTTTTTATTTTTTTTAATTTTTTCACTAATTTTCTCTTCTTCTTTCTCTTATTTTCGAATCTCGTATTTATAGGTGAACTTTTTATTTTTTTCTAGTAGCAAAGGAGTCCTAAAATACTTAAAAATCATATTATACCCGTATTTATTAATTCTAGCCATTAGATCTTCATTGGACCGCCCAGATTAACCCAAAACATGTAGATCAAATCCTTCTTTCGATCGAGATCCACCACAACCATTCGATCATGCATCGGATGGATTTCTGGCCATTGATCAGTGCATTTGATTTCCTATTCACAGTCAGGAATAGCGTCAGCCATTGGATGAAATTTTGGCCATCAGATCATGCAATAAAATCCTTCCTCTGATTAGTTCTCAGCCAGCAATCGACAACAACCATTGGATCTCGTTTCAAATCAATTTGGGCCATCAGATTGCACGCTGGGAGTGGGCCACCACCGCTGGATATGGGATAATGCAATTTTAGCTATTCGATTGCGTATCTAGATCGATATCAACCGTCCGATGGTGCAAATTTCTTCCGCCTGCCTGTGAATCGTGTCAAACATCGTGAACTATTTTCATGGGTCGTGCCCTTGAATCTGTGGATCGATCGATCGTCCATCGTGCATCGAACGCTATAAAAATTATTTTTTTAGGATATTTTAGCTTAATTTTTGCTCTGATTTTGCTTGAAAAATATGCTTAAATTACTTAATTAAATTAACATATATTTTTCATAAATATGTTTTAATTTTATATTTTTTAAAATTATTTATTTTTGTAAGAGAATCTAATTTATTTATGAAATTAGATTTTTTAGAAGATGTTAGTGCCATCAAATATCAAAAATACCTACAATAAATACAAAAATATGTGACTTGTCACACCCCCCAACTTGAACTTTACTTATCCTCGAGTAAAAAAAAAATTTAAAATTAAGTACCGTTTAACTTAAAGTTTTAAATTTCACCAAGTAATTTAGAAAGGGCCACTGATATTCAGTAGAGTATGAGTGAGGTATGTCATTGGAGTATTAATACTAATCAATATGAGAGTTAAACTAAGAATACTAAATTTTTTTTGAATTTTTTCTAAATTACTCCTATCTTTATCTCTAAATCATTAACCTTCATATGGACAAATATATTATTATTTTCATCCTTCATTTATTAATTTTTTTTTAATATTGTACTACTATTGAGTGTCTTAACCTCTTAAGCTTTCTGTTTGACCCATGTAGCAAGTTTCAGCTCATGACTTTCAAATCAGATGGCTTTAGGGTACTAGATATAGAATATCTCTCGGACCTATTTGCTCGAATCAAACAAGCTACAAGTTAAAACTAGCTTTACAACAAAGCTTCTTTGCCCTTCATACCTTTTAGCATGAAATTCAATGCTTGCTTAAGTAAAGAGATCCGGTTACTCAGTATGAAGTACTTGAAAACTCTTTTTTTCTCTCTCTTTTTTTATATATATGAAGAAATGTATAGTTATCCTACACAAGCTCATAGGAAGTAAACTCTTCTTTGATGCTGGTAGAAAAATTTAGAAATGCTCAAGAAAAACTGTTTAAGTTCTAAACTTAACTCTTTATTGAGTTTTCTTAATACTTGATCCTCAATGTCTTATAAACTCTCTGGTCTGTACATCAATTTTTTTTAAAAAAATACTTAGTTTAACTTGATTCTTAAGTGTAATTAGATGCTTAAATGCTAAATATTAACTTACTTGAGGACTTAAAAATTTAAAAATTTTTATTATTCTCTCCCTCAACTTAATCGACATTGTTCTCAATGGAGTAAGAAAAATAAAGGATGCATACAAAGAGAAAGAAAAGGAGAGATGTCACCTAATCCAGAAGTCTTTTCAAAATAATTCTTTTCTTAACTTAGCCAATATTATCTTCAAATTTCTACAAAAGATGCTAAGTAAGATTCGATTAACCTAAATAAAATATAAAAGATATTAAAAAGCAAAAGCAAAAATTGGGTTGCCTCTCAAAAAGTGCTAAGTTTACCGTTTTCAGTCAGACCAAATGCAGATTCTACCTCATCTACCCCGTGTCAAATATTAGATAGACAAATTCCAATGGTTTTGGATTGTCAATCTCAGAAAGATGGCCTATGATAAATTTTAATATTTTATTACCAATCTTCAAAAAGTATTTCACATCTCTATTTTTAATTTTAGGAAGATAATTTACAAACCCATTTGTAGACCCTCATTTATTGAGAATTTCTTCTATTCGTTCTTCTAAAATACTCATGAATTGAGTTTTTGGATTAGGAGTTGAGTTCGAAGCAATGGGTACCAGAAGGATGTCACGTGATTCTAAATATACATGCTCAGGTATGACCTAGGGTGACTTCAGGAGGAGGTGATGATTCTAGAGTGGAAGAACCGACTTTTAGGATTGAAAAAAATAGGACTCTTGGTTTATATGTCTAAGATAACTCATCCGCTCTCTTCTTCCCTTTATCTTTCTCACTCAAGTTGGAAGCAGCATCAATACTAGTTTCGAGTGCAGGTTTTTCTATTGGGTTAGTCTCAGTACTAATCTCTTCTTTCAAATTCTCTTTTTGGCTAGCATTAGTACTAGCCTCACTCACATAGTCTTGGTATGGGTCTTTAAGAATCCTACCACTTTTAAGCTTAGAGATTACTTTGTCATTTTCAAATTGAAGATTCTTAGGTGGGACATTGGATTGATGACTAGGTCCAGGTGGTTGGTGGGTGGATGGATTATTTTTGAAATTTGATATTGGTTGGCTCGATAATTGATCTAGTTCTCTCCTCTTGAAAGCCTCAGCTAACTATCCTATTTATGCTTCTAGCCTAGTGATAGATTACTGTTGGGTCATAATCAATTATTGGAATTGGTTAAATCTATCATCGACTATATTGGTCTGTTGAGAAGGTGGATATGATGGCTGATTGTGATATGGTAGCTGGGTAGGCTGACTAGGCTGACCTCTATTTAGGCATAGTTTTAGTATTGGGGCCTATTTTGAAAGTTATGCACAGGAGAGATTTGGGTCTGAGCCTGAGTCTGTTGAGATCTTCAAAAGAAATTAGGGTGGTTCCTTCAATCTTGATTATATGCATTTAAGAATGGGTCATTGATAGGTTTGGAGTAACTTTAAGTAGTTTTAACTTGTTCTAGGATGAAAGATGAAAACTGTGCGGCCGTGGGACATTCACTCACATGATGAACTGGGCTAGCATAGATAGAATAAATTTTTTGATAATTGAGAGGTGGTATGTATTGCACAGGAGATTGTTGACCTAAGGCTAAAAATTTAGCTACAAAAAAGTCAACTTTATCTAATTTTTGGGCTATCAGGTTCAAATCGGCCTTAGGACTAGAGTTAGAATGTTTGATCCCATAGAATGATGGAAACATTGATGGGTTATAGGTGGAAGGAATAAAATATTCCTTCATCTATCTAGATGGTTTTTCAAGATTTTCAGCCATTTGATTATCAGATTTAACATGGATTAGCCATTCAATTTCAAAATTAGGTTCAACTAAGTCAGGATAAAGAGATCTCCTACCATGCATATACCAGTGCAAACCCTAATGTGTGTGGTTCAATTTTTTTTTCTTTTTTTTTTTAGAAGGAGAAAGAGAAGAGAAGGGAAGAGAAAGAGAGAGGTTCTAAAGGTGAAAACCTTAAGAAATCCTAGACCTAAAGATGAAAGATGAGAAGAATTAGTTATGGTTAAGTGTTAATTGCAATCAAATTAGCAAACAATTAAACCTAGACATCTTTGGATTTCTTAGACCTAACAGTTTAATGTAGAGTGGCTCGGCCTAGATGCAAGTTGGGTCTGTTCTCACTTTCTTCAACTAGCTAGGTAAGAGGTGGGGTCGTGGGTGTCCCCCCATTGCTTGCCTTAGATACTAATTGGATTGGCCAGGTAAGCTAACAGAACCAATTAAATAACCACGAATCTACTTAGACTTAGCCTTTGTAACCTCTTACCTTAGACACCAGTTTCAGGGGTGAGTCCAAACTTACTTTGTACTTGACTTCACCACAATACTCAAATTGAACTCAATTGATCTTAGGGGTCAACGTCTACTGAATTTTAATTAGGCTTGGATTAATGCAGGATGCTGGTTGATTATTTTTGGGCTAAGAAAGGGTGATGAAATCTCCACTTTATCTTGTTAATAGATGTTGCCCTTAAGTTGATTTGAGATGAATATGCATAACCAATTTCAAACAAAGGGTTTTATGCAACTGAATTATATGCATGAAATTAATCAAACTTGAAAGCTTACCATATCTCCGGTGATCACTAAAAGTAAATCTAAGATGATGAATGCTTCTAAATAATTAAATTTCTACTCTTGTCATATAATTTTTATTAGGTTATTGTGGATGAATTTTAGGTTAATTTGGAAAAAATAGTAATTAATACTAAAAAAATAGTTAGGATGGTTAGGGTTGATCTCAACAAATTGAAACGTTTCACCCTTCTTTTCTTCTCCTTTTTTTTCTGTAAAAAGATAAAAGAAATTAAAAAAAATTGTAAGTTATATTCATAAGAAAATCAAAGAAATTAAATATTAAAATTGGTGCCTTCTTCGATAACGATGCCAAAAATTGATAAGATCGCGATGTTGTCGTTAGGACACCATGATTATCAAATTAATTCCGACTTCAATAAAAATTTAAAAATATGTAGAAAATAGTGAGTCGGATCGAATCCATAGAGAAGACAGAAATACTCACCACTATACTACAATATGAAATTAGATTTTTTAGAAGATGTTAGCACTATAAAATATCAAAAATACCTATAATAAATGCAAATATATGCGACTTATCAGTTAGCTCAGTCTGAGGTTCTGAAATTTCAGCTTTCTATTTTCTATATCCACTCAGATTAGATTGGCTCAGTCTTCTACTGGGTCGACTCATTTGCATGTCAAACGTCCCAACATGTCGGAATCAACTTAAAACCTTTCAGAATCGATTCAAAATCTTTCAATATTATTTTTTTTTATATTGAGCCATCCAAACTTATGAAATCTTATTCCTTGAAGGCCTTGGCTTACTAACTTAAGGAGATCTTTTTCGTAGACGAATTCTTCAATTTAAGCACCTAAAAACTCCTACAATCATCCTTGAAACACATGATTAGTATCGTCTATACTCAATATTTTGAAATCATCAAAATCAATCCTAGGGTCAACAATCTTCTCCTTTTTGATGATGACAAAACTTTGAGTATATGCACAATAAAAATAAATAATGTGTTTCAATCAAATTGAATCATAAAATGATAGAGTAAATACTTGTGAATTCCTACTTTATGCATGTTCTTAATTAATCTTTAATTCATTACACATTTTACATATACTCATATTAAAAAATATATCAATTCAAATCAATGACTATTAAGGTTTCAATCATCAAGTTAATAAGCATCTCAAGCATTAATCCTTTAAGTATATACTCACCATGTCTCTCTCTCTTTTTGATATCATCAAAAAGGATAACTTAAAAAGAAGTAATCAATAAAGTAAGTTTTTCTTTAATAATTCAAAACATCAAGCTTCCCCTTAAAATTCTAATCAATTGAGTCCACTTTTCATTCAAAATGTGCTCCCCTTACTATATGCCAAATTTCTTAGTTTCATTCATTGCTTACTCTTGATACAATTAAATTAATCCTTATCCGTATTGAATTTTATATCTCATATTTAAATTGATATTGCATTATGAAAAATATTACATTATGATAAAATTTCAATGAAACTTGATTTGTTTTCTTCATTTATCAAATTTTCACCCCCTTTCTTTTGCAAAGAAAGCCATTCAAAATTAAGTAAGATTTAATAAATATCGATTGAGTGAATTATGTATTAAACTAAACATTTAATTAATTCAAGTATCAAACACACACATAACATTCACTCAAGTAAGCACCAAATTAATTTTCAAAAAGGTTTACATAAGATAATGAAAACAAACATCCAAAAATCCAACAAGTATAGCATACACATATAGTATATACATCAATGAAGCATATAATGTTTTATGAATGTATGTCTTATCTTGATATGAAAATTTTAACATTACTTATAAGCATGTTAGAAACTAATTTATAAGTTTCATATCCAAATAAGATCTTATATAATCAAGCTTATCTTAATTTAGATTTCTCAGATAATTAACAATCAAAATAACATGATATAAAATATTAAGAGAGTATGTAAATAAATAATATATTCAAAATTTTTAACTCATAAAATAAGATCATTACACACTTTGACAAATCATCAAAATCAATAATCAATGATGGTATGATGTAAAGAAGATTTAGCTTTTACCAAATATCATCATCCATTTTCTCAATTTCATACCATCCATTTATAAGAATTAGCTCTTTTTACTTGATTGGATGCTTGATCTACCTGCAAAAATTATTTTCTAACTTTTGATACCGAAGCCATCTTGGGTCCATGGAAGTTAGAGCACATGGTTTCTTTTGAAACCCAGATTTGTTTGACTAATGTATGGCCAATTCTTTTAATATTACATTCTGAAATTTTGTGATCAATTTGGTTACATTTAAAATATTTAATTGAGTGCTTTTAAAGTGAAGTTCTTATGAACATATTCTGAACAAATTTTTATTTTCTTAAGAGATTAAATCCAATTCCAGCTTTATTGAAAATAACCTTTTGATTATTCAAAATCGTTTGAAGCTCTTGTGATCCATAAGTGAATTTTTCAAGCATGAGCTTCAAATCTTCAATCTCTTTTTTTAATTTTTTATTTTCTTCCAACAAAGATTTCAATAATTTTTTTTATCATTAACAAAAACTTTTAACTTTTCAGATTCTTCTTTTAGTTTTTTATTTTCTTTAGCCAATGATTTTTTAGATTCAAAAAGCATATCTTTTTCTTTAGCTAAAATATTTCTTTCATTCAGGATATCTTTTTTTTTATCAATAATTTGCTCTTTTCATTTGTCAAAAGAAGATTTGATCTTTTAAGTTATTTATTTTTCAGTCTTAACTTTTTAAATTCATCCATTGAATCATTGAAAACTTCTAATAATTCATCAAATATAAATTAGAAAGAATTTTTAGAGTTTACTTCATCCTCAATAGCCATGAGACAAAGATTTACCACTTTCTGTTCTTTATTGGAGCTTGAAGTATCACTATCTCTCCAAATCCTTAATATTGCTCTTTTCTTTGCTCTTTTGAGGTACTTCTTGAATAAGAGACAATCCGACTTATAGTGTCTCCTCTTGTTGCAATTGTAGCATGTAACATTTTTCTTTTATCTTTTCTCTTCATCTTCCTTCTCTTTAAGCTTTTCTTTATGAGGAACTTTTTGAACTTCCTTCAAAGTAGAATCATATCCTCATCATCCTCTTCACTTTCTTCTTCATCATCTTCCTCCAACTCATCGCTTTCTTCAAGATTGGTGGTAGACTTGAAAGCAATGGTCTTCCTTTTAGACTCCTCTTCTTCCTCTTTTTGTGCCATGTTTAACTCATGTATCATAAGTGAACCAATAAGCTCTTCTAGGGATAGCTTGGTGAGATCTTTAGCTTCTTGAATTATCGTCACATTTGCTTTTTATTTCTTTGGCAAAGACCTCAAAACCTTGCACACAAGTTCATGATTATAGATTTTGCCAAGACTATTCAAAATATTAATAATATTCATAAATCTTATGAACATATTAGAAATAGACTCATGTGGTTCTATTTTGAATATTTCATATTTGTGAACAAATAAATTAATTTTAGATTCCTTAACTTGGCTTGTTCCCTCATGAGTTATTTCTAATTTATTCCAAATCTCTTTAGTTGATGTGCAAGTTGATATTCTATTAAATTTATGCACATCTAAAGAATAATAAAGAATATTGATAGCTTTAGCATTTAATTGCGCCATTCTTTTGTCATTTGTATTCCAATCATTTTAGGGTTGAGGCACACACATATTATTGACAATCATTGTAGGTGTGTGAGGACCATAAGTATGACACTCCACATATCATAGTCTTATGCTTGAATAAAAATTTTCATCCTAATTTTTCAATAAGTGTAATAAGTGCCATTGAAAAAAAGAGGTCTAATAGTTAAATGTCCTTCACCCAACAAACAACCAAATGGGTCAGCCATAAGATCTTTAACTCTAAAAAATCAGAGTACCTGCTCTAATACCAATTGTTGCCTAGATATTGCTACCCAAGAGATGGGATGAATTGGGTATTTTAAAAATTTTAATCAAATTAAAATTCTAACAAGTATGTGCTTCTAACTTGAATGATTTTATGGTGATTACAATATGTAGTAGTGGAAATAAAATATATAAATTGCTATACAAGAGATGAAAATAAGTAGTGCAAGAAACTAAGGCAAGAAAGCAAGCACAACATAAACACACAAGATTTATAGTGGTTCGGAGCAATCCACTCTTACATCCATTCTCCAAGGTTTCTTTGAAAATTTCATTATAATTCTCCCTTGATTACTGTGTGTTTATTTTTTTAAGCTCACAAATAAATTCAATTAATTTTTTTGAGATCACCAACTATAATCCTACACCGATAGTTTTTCAGACTCACTATCAATCTAGTTGATTTTAACCTTGGCTCACCAACTACAACCATACAATATCCAATTTTGAGCTTGGACCAGTCTTAACCTCAAGTTTCTTTCTCCTAAAGAAACTTGTAAAGAAACAAAAATATAAATTCAACACAAAAGAAAAACTAAAAAAGAACTCTTTTTGAAGCATGAAGAAGAGGTTGAATGATGCTCTTTTGAAGCTTGAAAATTCTTCTTAGAATGCTGAGAAGATGCTTGAGAAGTTGTAGAAGATAGCTCTTGAATGCCCTCTAAAATCAGTGCTTGAATCCCTCTCTTCTCTCTTTTTCTTGGATATTCAATAGAGCTCTCAAATTTGAATGATTTCTTTTTTAAATCTACTTTTCTTTTTTTTTTTTATTCTCCATCTTTAAATGGACTTGACAATAGCTGAGGAAGGAGTTCTAGCCATGGGAATGAAGAAAATAGCCATTGGGAGTGATTGGAGATAAAAAGTTGAAGTTCTGAAAACTAGCCATTACAGTTAGCTATAGTAACTGAGTTGACTAAGTTCTTCACTAGGTCGAAGTTTTTCACTAGGTTGACTAAGTACTAGTTTATTTCAATTTTTTACTAGGTCGAGTAAGTATTGGGTCAGCTCAATTTTTTATCGGATAAGCTCAGTCTAAGGTTCTGAAATTTTAGCTTTCTATTTTATATATCTACTCAGACTAGGTCGGCTCAATCTTTTACTGAGTCGACTCAGTTTGCATGTCAAGCATGTCAACATGTCGAATCAACTCAAAATCTTTTGGAATCAACTCAAAACCTTTCAATATTATCTTTCTTTATATTGAGCCATCTAAACTTATGAAATCTTGTTCCTTGAAGGCTTTGGCTTGCCAACTTAAGGAGATCTTTTTCATGGATGCATTCTTCAATTTAAGCATCTGAAAACTCTTACAATCATTCTTAAACATATAATTAGTATCATCTATACTCAATATTTTGAAATCATCAAAATCAATCCTAAGGTCAACATCAAGCATGCTGCTAGATTTTTTATCCAATCGGATGGTTTGTGGAGCAGGGTGATGAGGGCTCGATATGGAGAGTGGAGTCAAGACTCGAGGTTCGGCCTACTCATGGTTAATCTTTCATCTAGAAGGATATTTGTGCCTAGGGTCCAGTAGCCTTGGCCCAGGTCAGATGGCTGATTGAGAATGGGAGGTAATAGATGTGACTCAGGATGCCTGGATCTCTGGCTTACCCTTTATCCGATAACCGACTTTCATCAGCACAGAGATAAATGATCAGCTTCATATCTGTGAACTGATCACTATTGATGGTATGGGGTGGAGAGCACAGGATATCACCCATTTGTTCAATGGCCCGCTTGTCGATAGGATCCTCAGCATCTCGATTCCTATCCATAATAGACATGATCTAAGGGTGTGAGGTCATTCTTGTTGCCCAAGAACTCCCATGAGGGATCTATCTAAGACTTATAAGCCTATGGTGAGGATCAGGATTGAGGCAGTCTAGATTTGGAGGGTCGCTGTCCATCCCAAGGTGAGGCTCTTTCTTTGAAAGGTTGTCTAGGACCGACTTCCAACGTGCACTTTACTCAAGGATAGGGGTATGGAACTTGCAGTGGCTTGCCTAATTTATGGATTGGAGGATGAGTTGACGGAGCATGCCCTCCTACGATGCCTGAGAGCAAGGATCATTTGGAGGAGAGCAGATGGTCCATCGTGGGAGGTGAGCAGTGATCCTTGGCTGAGCCATTTTTTGGATGTGATCCATCGAGTAGTGTTGAGAGATCTATTCGTGCTTGGGGGGATAGGATGGCGTATCTTGCCACTAGATATGGCTCTCCAGAAATAGTCTGATCTTTGATGCTGAGGTAGTTCCTGCTCACCACATTACTACAAGAAATACATTTTTTATGATGAATTTATTTACGATGGAAATATATTTCATCGTAAATAATGATATTTATGATGAAAACCAAAATTCATCGCTAATAATTATTTATTTATGATGAAACTAATTTTTCATCATAAATATCTTTATATTTGTGAGGAAAATAAAATTTCATCATAAATATAAATTATGTATGATAAAATTAATCATCATAAATAATAAAATATTTATTTTAATTTTAAATTTTTAAATATTAGTGATGAAAATAGTTTCATCATAAATAATGAAAGTATTTGTAATAAAAATTAAATTTCATCATATATATTTATTTATGATGAAAATTTTTTGTCACTAATATTTGAAAAAAATAAAAAATTTTAAAAATTCAATAATTAAAGATTAATTATGATGAAAATATTACATCATAAATAATAGCATATTGGTGATGAAAAATAAATTTTCATCATAAATTAATATTATTTATAATAAAATTTTTTTATCGCTAATATGTGAAAAAAATAAAAAATTTTAAAAATTTAAAAATTATAGATTATTTATGACGAACATATTACATCATAAATAAGGAATATTTTGATAAAAATTTATTTTGTATCATAAATACTTAAGTATTTATGATAAAAAAATTTATCATTAATATTTGAAAAAAAATAAAAAATTTTAAAAATTCAAAAATTATAGATTATTGATGACAAAAATAATACATCGTAAATGATTATTATTGGTGATGAAAACAAAATTTTTATCATAAATATATTTTATTTATGATAAAAACTTTTCATCACTAATATGTATAAAAAAATAAAAAATTTTAAAAATTTAAAAATTATAGATATTTATGATGATAATGTTACATCACAAATACTTATATATTTATGATGAAAATTAATTTTTTATCATAAATACTCCAATATTTATGATGTAATATTTTTAATACTAATAAATGAGAAAAAATAAAAAAAATTAAAAGTTTAAAAATTACAAATTATTTGCAACGAAAACTCTATTTTCATCGTAAATAACATGTATTTGTGATGAAAAATAGATTTTCATCATAAATAATCACTATTTATGATAAAAAAATTTTATCACTAATATTTTAGAATATATGAGTGCATTTTATCTAATTTTATCATTAGTTAGTTCATAATTATCATATATATTAAATTTTATATTTATTATATTTATAATGACATATTTAAAGATAAATCTTGATTTTGTTGCTTGTGATCTTTGAAAACCTCATTTTATTTTATTTCTTAGTTATACACATAAGTATTGAATAAAAATTTAGAAAGGTTGATGAGCTGATATGGATGAAGGAAGAGTATATATGGGTATGGGTCGAACCTACTTCAACCTGCTTGTAAACCAAACACAATTTGACCCATTGACACCCCTAGTTTGAACCATGCTTTTACCCGATTTTGATTGATCTTCCATCCATTTTACTTAATAAATAAAAAATAAAAAATAAAAAGAGTGATATGACAGTAGATCAAGAAAAGATTTTGCACCCCATATCTGGGCTCAGTGCTAAAGAGATCTAGTTCTATTTTTTGACCTCTCAAATATCATTATTTTTCACAGAAAGCTCGGGGTTAAAAAGTTTGTAGTCAAATCCTTGAACTCGCTTTCAGTGAATCAATATGGTCCTACCGTCTATCTTGTCAGTTGGATCTGAAAAATTTTATCATGCGAGCATCATGTAATTACTTATTAAAAACTTATAAATGAGAAAATCTTTTTTAGTAATTATTAGCAATGGAAGAAAATTTTTGTCGCTAATAATGTAATTAGCGATAAAAATAATCATCGTAAATAAAACTTTGGGACTATTAGCGATGAAATAATATATTTTTATCATAAATAATATATTTGAAAAAAAAAATTTCCAGTGAAAACTTTTTTTGATGGGAAATATTAGCGACGAAAAGTTATTCATCGCTAGTTAGTTATTAGTGATGAAAAGCTTATTTTCATCACAATTTTTTTTTTGTTTAAATTATTTATGATGAAAATAAATTATTAGTGAAAAAATTTTGGAAAAATTTTTTTTCCAGCAAATTTTTTTTTTGACGAGAAATATTAGCGACAAAAAGTTATTCATTGCTAGTTAGGTTATTAGCGACGAAAAGCTTATTTTGTTGCAAATTTTTTTTTTGTTTAAATTATTTACGATGAAAATAAATTATTAGCGATGAAAATTTTCATCGCTAATATCCCACGTCCCGTCATGTCCCATCTAAAACCTATTTTCTTCTCCCACCACCCTCACTCGGCATTCTCTCTCTCACGTTCCTTCCCCCCCGGCATCCTGCATCTCTCCCCGTGTCCGATAGTCATCGTCATTCGCTCTGCCATCTCCATTATCATCTGCAAAGCCATCGCCAGCACCACCGTCGAGGTGAGCTTATTCTTTTTTTTTTGGGGGGGTGGGGTTCAGGTCGGGGCCAGGGACGAGGACAGCTGGCCGGGGCCTGCGAGTCGAGGCCAGGGATGGCGGGCCGGGGCTGGGGATGGCAGTCCGGGGCCATGGGGCCTGCGGTCTGAGGCAGCGAGGCCTGTTGGCTGGGGCCGCAGGGCCTGCTGGTCGGGGCCGTGGGACTTGCAGGCTAGGTCGGCGGGCCGGGGATGGGGACGGCGGTCCGGCACCGGCAGGCTGGAGGCGGGGTTCTGCGCGGTCGGGCCGTGGCCGTGGCCGGGTCTGAGTACAGGTCTTGGTCTGGGGTGGGGTGGGGCGGGGCCGGGTCAAGTCCATGACTGGGTCGGGCTGGGTTCGTGTTGGGGCCAGGCCGGGCCTGGTCGTTTTCGAGTCATGTTGGGCTGGGCTGGGTTGGTAGGGTCGGGTCATGGTGGGGTGGGTCGGGTCGGGGTGGGGTGGGTTGGGTCGGGTCAGGCTAGGGCGGGTCGGGTCCGTGATTGGGCTGGGTCGGGTCGGGTCAAGTCCGGGTCAGGGTGGGGCGGCCAGGCCGGGCCAAGTCGGGCCAGGTTCGGGTCAGGTCTGGTACAGTACGAGTCGGGTTGGGTCAGGTTCGGGCCGAGTTTGTGATGGGGCCGGGCCGAACTTGGTCATTTTCAGGTTGGGCTGGGCCGGGTCGGGTGGAGTCGGGTCGGGTCAGGTTGGGGCGGGTCGGGTGGAGCCGGGAGGGTTGGGTCCGGGCCTGGCCGAGCTAGGGTGGGTCGGGCTGGGATGGGGTGGGTCGGGTCTGGTAGGGTTCGGGTTGGGTCGGTTCCGGGTCGAGCCAGGGCCTTCGGGGATGTGTCTGGTGACGGGGTCAGGATGGGGCAGGTCGAGCCGAGCTTGGTCAGGCTGGGTTGAAATTATTATAATTATTGTATATTATTTTTTAGTATTACTACTAAAATTATTTAATTATTTGACTAATTATTTTTTCACTAACACAATGTATATTGCTGTTACTTGTTATATTAAATTATTTTATGTGCTATTTTGTATGCTGCTGAAATTATAAATAAAAAAATATTTTTATTTAAAAAAAAAATTATTGAAATTTTTAATGAAGAAATTTCAATACAAAGTTATTTTTTTTGATAAATTAGAAATTCATCTTCGAATGCATGTTCAAAGATGGTACTTAAATTACATTGAGCCGTAGATTTCCATTCAAATTTTGATCTTCATCGAGATCGAAACTTGGATGTCCCATATTCGGGCTTTTTAAAAAAATAATAATATTATTATTGTTAATAGTTGATATTTTATTTCATTATGTGGTATTCAGTAGTTATCTGTCCATTGTTCTCCATGTATATAGTGGATAGGGTGCGTAGGCACCATATCCATATCGTATACTTGGAGAACCATGGGAGATGCTGTCGAAATTTTTACGAAAATAAGATGAAATATCCACTAATAACAATAAGAGATTATTATTTTTCTGAAAGGGATAGGGCCATACCTATTAGTAATGATTTGAAAAGGATAGGATCATGCATTTTGTATCAAGTGATCTGGATCTGGATCCGGATTGGGATTTTAGCTGAAATTTGGAACGCGATTCAGTCCGAAATTCAGATCGGGATCCAAAATACCACTAAACTTTATTTTGGTTGTTAATGATTTTGTGTTTGTTGTTAGATGAATATCAATAAAAGTTGGATGAATGCTAGAGGTATTTTTTTATTTGAATATCGAAAAGGAATTCGAGATTTCATGGACTTTGCACGGCATAAGGCTGACAGTGCTAGTCGAATAAAGTATCCATGCAAGAGATGTGTCAATTTGATATATCATCATATAACACTTGTTGAGAAGCATCTGCTACAATATGGTATGGATAAGAAGTATACTTGTTGGATATGGCATGGGGAGGGTGATCCGAATGAAGTGGTGCACAATGATGACGATACTGAAGATGATAGTAGTGATGGTACTGGACCTGTCGAACATAGTGGTATTGGAGAATTGTTAGATGATTTACATCAAGGTACTTGTTCAAATGTATGCATTAATACTGCTGCATCTGAAAGCAATTATGATCATGAGCATAATATCTGGCTTGAGGTAGAAGGGACTTCTAAACAGTTTGCAAAGCTTGTAAGGGATTCATGAGAGCCACTCTATCCAAATTGTACAAAGTTTTTCAAGTTAGAATTTTTGATAAAATTACTTCATATTAAAATCGAGAACTATTGAAGTCAGAAGTCATTTGACCAAATTTTAATATTGATTAAAGCAGCTCTGTCCGATGGAGAAGACTTCCAAAATCATATTCTGAAGTAAAAATATACATGTGAAAAATGGGACTTGGCTATACTCCTATACATACCTACAAAAATGACTGCATATTATTTTATAAGGATAATGAATAAGCAACTGAATGTCTGAAATGTGGTGAGCCTAGATACAAAATCGATAATAGAAAAGCAAAGAAGATACCTCAAAAGATTTTGAGATATTTTCTATTGATTCCAAGACTTCAGAGGTTGTATATGTCCACAAAGATAGTTGAAGAAATGAGATGGCATTATGAGCAGCGGATTTTGGAGGAGAACATACTTAGCTACATGGCTAACTCTTTAGTGTGAAAAGACTTTGATGCAAAGCATCCGCACTTTACGAGTGACCCGTGCAATATCAGACTTGATCCAGCGATAAATGGATTTAATCCCTTGAGCAATCTGAGTACCTCTTACAGCATGTTGCCTATGATGCTAGTTGTATATAATGTGTCACCTTGAAAATGCATGAAAGAATCAGTTATTTTTATGTCACTATTGATTCTAGGTCCGAAAACACCAGGTAATGAATTGATATATATCTACAACCTTTAATTGATGATCTGAAGGAGTTATAGAAAAATATGGTACAGACATATGATTCTGTGAGTCAAGTAATTTCAAGTTGCATGCTTCGATTCCATGGACCATAAATGATTTTCTGGCATATGAAAATTTATTTAGATGGAGCACTAAAGGATATCTGCATATCCAATATGCAATAGGGATGCATCCTCTTTACATTTAAAGCACAGATGAAAAATATGTTTCATGGGTCATCGGCAGTTTCTTCCTGTTAATCATTCTTGGAGGATCCGTTATAATCAATATTTTGATAGCAAGTCCGATCGGCATCCGCCACCTAAGGAGTTAAGTAGAGCAAAAATTTTAGAACAACTTGAAGTCATTGGAAACATCCAATTTGAAAAAAATATCGATTACTCGCAAGCGGAAGCATACTGAAGCTCAACAGAATTGGATGAAGTGAAGCATCTTTTTTGAATTATCGTATTGGAAGCAGCTACTACTTTGTCATAATCTAAATGTAATGCACATTGAAAGGAATATTTATGATAATATCATCAGTACTGTATTGAATATTTTAAAAAAAATAAAAGATGAAACAAAAGCTCATCTTGATTTGTAAAAAATGAGAATTCGATCGGAGTTGCATTTAGTTCATCGAGGTGAGAGATTTTTTATGCCACCCACATATTATTCACTGGTTGAAGAGGAAAAAAAGAATTTCTATGGATAGTTCAAAACCATAAAGTTTTCTTATGCATACGCTTCAAATGTATCGCATGTGTTGAGAACAATGACGGTAATATTTTTGACATGAAAAGTTATGACTCTCATGTGATGATGCAACATTTGCTTCCTGTGGTCATGCATGGTTATTTAGGTGGTGATGGTCAAACTACAATGATTGAGCTGGGAGTTTTCTTTCGAGAATTATGTTGTCAAAAATTGAAGATTAACTTACTTGAGAGATCAGAGAAGGATATTATACTTGTTCTTTGTAATTTAGAAAAAAAAATTCCACCATCATTTTTTGATGTTATGGTGCATTTGACTGTTCATTTTTCAAAGAAAGATCTTTTGGCCGGATCGGTACATTATCGATGGATGTATCCTATTGAAAGGTAAAGAAATTATACATACTTTGTTATATCAATTATAAAATGTAAATATATTTTTAAAATTTAAATTTATTTTTGTTTGCAGATTCTTGTGCATCTTAAAAGAATATATACGCAATAAAGCAAGGTCTGAAGGGTCTATAGCGGAAGCATATGTAGCTGCTGAGTGGGTCACATTCTGCTCGATGTATCTTGACGATATTGAAATAAAATTCAATTGTGCAGATCGTAATATAGATCATGAATGGGGTGACAATGAATCGACGTTGTCTATATTTAAATAAACGGTTTGACCTACTGGTGCAAGGAGATATGAATTTATAGACATGAACGAGCTATCCAAAGCACACTTTTACATTCAAAATAATTATGAAAAAATTAAAGATTTTATTGAGTAAGTATCATTTTATCATACTATTCAATTTTTAAATTTTTTTTATGTCGATATAAAATTAAAAATCATAACTTCTTGCAGTGAGCACAAGAGTATACTATATAGAGAGAATAATACGGATGCCGATGATCGACATAAGAGGAAATTTGCAAAATAGTTTGGTGATCTTATAAGTTTCATTAGTGATACATTATTTATTTACTTATAAATAATATTATTTAAACCAACCTAATTTTTTATCTAATGATGTAGATGAAACATAAGTATTTCAATAAAGAAGTGGGTGCGACTGATGAGTTGCATGATTTAGCATATGGTTTCGATCGAAGGATTAATCACTATACATCCTGTATCATTGGAGGAATGAGATTTCACACAAGAAGCTTGAGATGCAACGACGGACCCAGAATAGTAAAATTGCTACAACACAATATGAAGGAGAAGAAGAGATTGATTATTATAGTGTACTGATAGATATCATAGAACTGAAGTATGGGTCCAGTAAATCTATATTTTTATTTCAGTGTGAATGATGGAATATTAGTAATAAAAAGATTGGTATTCATATCGATTTATAATTTATCAATATAAATCTTGCATGAACGTAGTACCAAAATGAGCCATATATATTAGCAACTCAAGCGAAATAAATAATATATTTGAAGGATCTAAAGTATCGAGGTAATTGGCATGTTGCATAAAAAATAACACCTAGAGGCATATATGACATACCAATTCGATTAGAGATAGATGAAAATTTAGATTTACATGAAGAGGAAGCTTTTCAGTAAGAAGAACAAACATTAGCCGAGCTTTTGGTTGATAAAAAACTTGTAATAGCACCTTTGAATAGGGCTGATCTTCCATCTAACAAAGTTGAAGCTGATTTTATATTTAATCTTGATGAATCAGAGGGCGACAATCAGTTTATAAATGACAATGAGATAGAAGACGACACATATATCGATTACTGTGATTTGGAAGAGGATCTACATATTGAGAAAGAAACGAATATTGATGAGAAAATCTATATTTTTCATTCAATTTTATCTTCCAATAATGGTATGCAATACAATTATATTCATTAGAATATTATTTGATTTCTACTATTATTATTCAATATTATATTTATTTATATCTTAATTCCTGCAGATATGGCACCATAAGATAGATGACGACGTTCACCTTCACAGTTCCCTATAAATGCCTCAGAGGTTGAGGCACCTCCACCAATCTTCGTTACCACACCAGCTTCACTATCAGAGGATCCTGCACCGGTAGGTCCCAGTGAGGCGGATCCTAGTGAGGTGGGTTCCAGTGGTATTAACTATTACACTTTATATATAATAAAATTTGATTCTTTTATTTGGATCATACTAATGATTTATTTATTGTTATTTTAGGTGAGTCCTCATCGATGGTGAGGTGAGGATGAGGTCCATCAAAGAACCTTGCTCTGGAGTGTTAGAGATGCGAGCACCTAAGATAGCATCTCCAGATCGAGATACCAACCGACTACACCAGACCCATTAGGGGATGGTGTGACCCATGGCAGACTGAGCTACGCATCAAATGCCACAGCTATGCCCTCGTGATGCTCTTCAATTGGTGTCACATTTTACTAGCTCAGAGAGAGATTTTTACACCCACTTACAGGTAAAATAAATTATATTGTGAATATTTAATTTGCATAGTATTCTTTTAATATTTGTTATTAGTAGGGTGTATTTGATATCGCTGATTTTGAGGAGGATCGTGTGAGACGAGCCATCGACGTTCAGTTATCATTGTGTTTCAAGGACTATCACCATCACATGCATTAGCATTGGTATCGGGTGGTGCAGGATCATGGAGAAGAGGCAGCACGACAGCAGCCTTATGACAGCATCATCATAAATGATTGGACTACTATATGCCGGCAGTATAAGGATCCGGCATATCAGATTACACATCTAAATTTTTTTATAATTTAATAACTTAATCATTTATTCTTAAATTAAATTTTTATCTATTAATTTTATTGATAATTTTACAAAGATGATGTACCCAGAATGCGGCGAACCGGACGAGACAGATCGTGCCGCATTATGGGGGTTTGAGATCGTTTGCTCGTCACATGGAGCACATAGTAGGTAATTTTTAATTTCTAATTAGCATATAATTCTCTAGTTATTTAAATTTTTTAATTAATTCTCAAATTACAGAGAGATACTGAGAGTGGCGAGCTTCCTGGTAGGATCGATATCTACCAATAGACCCACCAGCGACGGTCGAAAGAGTGGACGACGGGGAGCTAGGAGCTCTTTATAAGTTTTTTTAATTATTTTTCATTCATAATCTGATTTTTATTAAAAATTAAAATAACTATAATTTTAATTTTCAGGATCGTATTACAGAGATTAGATCCTAGCTTATCTCTGAGGGCTCGATCGCACCCATAGATGATGAGATCTGTGATCAAGTGCTCGGTACGAGATCCTGTTATGTTAGGGATCTAGGGTATGAGATCATTGCTTCATCCTCATGCATATCTAGGGCAGACATCCATTCTGCATGCGAGGCTCGACTGATGGAGGTATAGAGGCAGGCTGTCGAGGATCGATAGCGAGCTCAGGAGTTGACTGCATGCATCGATGACTATCAGCGCTTCTAGATCCAGATGATGGAGCAGATGGCACAGATAGAGCAAACGATATAGTTGATGAGGCAGCAGCAGGCCGATCCAAGCTCCATCATCGATCCGAGCTCTGTTGAGCTCTCCCCATCTCCAACTCGTTCTCTAGAAGTCGATATTTGATGGCTTACTGATGTATTTTTTTATTTCAAATATTTTATAATTTTAATTTAATATAATAAAATAATAAATTTTATTTATCAATTTATTATGTAAATTTTTTATTTTTATTTTTTTAATTTATAAAAAATATTATACATATAAATTTAAAATATATATTTACAAAATTAAAAAAAAAATATGACTAAATTATTAGTAATGGAATTATTTTTGATGAAATATTCATCACTAAAAATATTTTACTAACATAATTTAATTTATCAATAAATATATAATTAACAGTCATGAAAAATATTCATCATAAATAATATTATTTATCACTAATATTATTCAATTTTTTTTAAATAATTTTTTATTAAATTAATAGTGATGAATTATTTTTGTTGTAAAATAATTTTTTATGATAAAAATTTTCATCGCTAAAACTTTAGCAAATAATAGCGATGAAAATTTTTCATCATAAATACCTTTTTTTAGATTAAATTTTTTTATCAATTTTTTTAATGATAAAAAATATTCATCACAAACATTTTTATTAGTGATAAAAAAAATTTTTATCATAAAATATTATCAATGATGGGATTATTTGTGGTGAAATATTAGCGATCAAAATTTTATCGCTAATATTATTAACGACGAAAATCGATTATTAGCAATAAAAATTTTTCATCGCTAATAACCTGTTTTGTTGTAGTGCATGTTTGGGAGAGTCTTTTGCTTGATCGATGAGTGCAGCTGTTTCGATGCTGCCAGCCCATGCCTTGATGCTTTCGATTCTTGGAGCCCTCATACTGCTCTCGTAGCAATCCAGAGGGTTATTTTATTTCTTGAGGGCCCCCTCCTTTGAAGCATATCAAGATAAACTTTGATGGTAGTGTAAGAGATGGCAGGGGTGGTGCCGACTTTGTCATCTGAGGACCTGATGCTAGATTGATAGCAGTAGAGAGATCACATTTCTTTGAGCCGTCTATCCTAGGTGCTGAGCTCTACACTGCTTGAGCTGGCATTATCTATATCCGACAAGAGCTACGATCGAAGAGGATCATTATTGAGAAAGACTTTGCTATCGTGAGCTGGATTTGAAGCAACATGACATAGTCGGGGACATATCCACTCATTCAAGACATTCGGACCTGCCTTCACGACTTCACTACAATCTTTGTTCAGCATGTCTTCCAAGAGGTGAATAGTGCCATTGATTGGGTTGTCTCCTATGTGGTTGAGCACACTAGCGACTAGGTCTGGCATCAGGATCAGACTTGCCCACGTCCACTGCAGAATATTTTGTTTTTGAATCTTTTGGGGTGTACTCACACTAGATCGGTGTAAGCACCCACTTGCATCAAAAAAAAAATCAAAAATAAAGAAAATCAACTTTGGCATATATAGCACATTCTTGAGTTAACCAAGAAAGAAATTTAATTAATCCAGTCTCAATTTAATAGAAAAGATAGAAAAAGATGAAATTCAGATGATTTTTCTTATCCAATCAAATTTTCACATGAGCCGACCAAGACAAAGTTATAGCCAACTCACCTATATAGATAGCCGACTCAGTTTCGGACTCAGGATGAAGATAAAAGATTTCAGAAATTCTTTCGAGCCGACCATGAAAATAATATAGCCGACCAAGACTAGAGCTTTGTCGATACACAAGAATGGAAAGTTGACTCAGTATCAGAGGTAGAAGAATACAAAAGTAGTGAAAATTCAGAAGTTCTTTGAGCCGATCCAGAAGATCAATTAACCAACAAGTCATGAAGTTAACCAACTAAAAAGATATCTGAGTTGACCCAATCTCAGACAGACAGAGCAATAGAAAGCAAAAAATTTGTATTTGTTTCTGAGCTATCTCAGAATTTTACTTAGCTAATCAGCTCTTCAGTTTAACCGATTAAGAGCTTGGATGAGCCAACTCATAGATTTTTGATAGAATAATGGTCAGTTTTTAGATTGTTTCAAATGGCTATATTTTGTTTGTAACGACTATTTTTGAGCTTCCAATGACTAGAGCATTAACTACAGATATTTTTGAAGCTATAAAAGTAAAGAATTCAAATGGAAAACTCTGCATTAAAAGCTATTGAATTTTATTGAAGAAAATACTCAAGTTTTGAGTGGAACTAAAAAGAGAAAGAGGAAGGAAACTAAAAGAGCTGTCAATGCTAACCTTTCCATATTTACTCAATTAAAAAAGAGAGGAAGAGTGCATTAAATTGAGCCAACAACCACCGAGCAAGAGCTTGCAAGTCTTCATCAATCTTCTTTTAAGCATTCAAGGAAGAAGTCAAAGTAATTCAAAAGCTCAACCACTCCAACTTCTTCAAGAATTTACATAGTTTATTATTTATGCTTTAAATTCTTATGTATCTTTTTTTGAACTATTGTGAGAAGTTTCTTGGAGAAGAAATTTAGATTTTTAAGGGTTGATCCAAGTCATAAATTGGATGTTGTAAGATTTTGGTTGGTGAGCCAGTAAAAACTAACTAGATTGATTGTGAGTCTGAAAAAATAATCGGTTATAAGATTTTAGTTGGTGAGCTAGAGAATTAATTAGATTGTGAATCTATAAAAGCAATCAAACTATAATCTTGTAGGATTATAGTTAGAATTCCCAAGTGGGTTGACATGGGTAGTGGATATAGATACTGAATTAAGCATCGAACTACTATAAATTTTTTATACTGTGGTTGCATATTTATATTTATTTTTATTCCTTGTTGTATATTTAATTACTAATAAGCATTGTATAAAGATCTTTTAATTTTGTTATTGAGCACAAGTTCTTCAAATAATTTTTAGAAAATTCAATTTATCCTCTCTCTTGGGTTGCCACCTCTAGGAACACTCTTTCTCTCTATTTTCACCATCATCATCATCTTCTTCTTCTAATTTCTCTCCTTGTTCTTCCTTTCTTTCTTCAATTACTATTTTGTCTATAAATTCTCTTTTTCTCTCCCTACTTGTTTTCTTTTCTTTGACTCATAAGCCGAATACCATGATTTATCCATGTCACCAGTGGATCAAACTTTGGCCCTAATTGAACCTAGATTGAGTCTCCCCCCCCCTTTTCTATCTATATTGGCTGACCCAGATCGATTTGGTCAGGCCCTTGATCGGACGTAAACCAATTAGATTAGGCTACAAAAAAATCCAAATGGCTCTAGACCAAATATCTCTCTTCTTTGCATAGTGTCAACCCATTCCAAATAGATCAGGCTCAAACCAAGACTAGACCAAGCTTCTCCCTCTTTGCTTTATTCTCTTTCTTCTCTCAAGATTGAAGGATAATAGTGTTACTTTTGTTGATCAGAGCCTTCAACTTTAGAGGAGCGTTGGGTCAGGCCATGAGTCCAAGGCTATGATTTAGTCTAAGACAATATGTTTCCTTTATCTCTAGTGATTTTCTAGTGCATGCCATTTATTTTAATTGAGATTCATATTTACTGGTTTTTGAATTAATGATTGTAAAGAAAATATTTAAATATTTAAAAATTAAAAATTTTGGAAAAACATGCATGATTATGAGAATATGCATGCTTACATAATAGGAGAATTTCAAAAACTATGGATAAAATATAATCCTTGTTCCTATATGGTTATGAAATTTGTGATTGATTTATATAACTATATAATTTGAAAAGAGATGATATTCCTGCATTAATACTGCATGACATTTAAAAAAGATTATTACTCATGTTGTGAATCTCGCATGAATTTTTGAAAGGAAATAATTTTTTTCTTTTCTTGGAAACAAGATATGAAATCCTAGTTGATATTGCTTATGTTGTTGAAAATAAGTATGTTCTGGATAAAAAACTAATTATTGTGAAAATTATGAAAAAATTTTATTTTGACTATGATTCGGGTTTAGCCAATGAGATTGATTGTTGGCTATACACCAGAAATTGATTTCTTTTAGACATAGCCCGTTGAAGCTGATCGTTGACAAAGCTAGTCCTTTTAAGCCTAATTAATTAGGGTTGATAGCTGGCACATACTGATGCATCGCATGTTATATTCTCAAGACTAGTCTTGTTGCCTTGCCACAAGATGAATCATGTCCATATGATTCAGAGCTATTTCTCTTTTAGATCTAGCTAGTTAGAGATAATCACTAGCACATGCTAATGGATCATATATTCTGTATTTAGGGTAAGTCTCTTTTGGATCTTATTATATAGCTGATCATGACCATACTCACCAAAAACTTAGAGAGAATTTATGTTTTACTATTATGCATGGGATATTTTAGGAAAGAAATTATGTTGGTGAATGTATCTTAATATTGTCAAATTATTTTTATTTGAAAAATTATTTTATGCTAGATCCATAGAGATTTTGGAAACATATTGAGCCTATCATAAGCTCATATGTATACTATATTTTCTTACCCTTATTTATTAAGTTTTGATTTATTTTTAATTTATTTTGTTGTAAATTGCACTCTAATATGGACGTATTTTGTATTTCAGAAAAGAAGTAAAAAGAAGAGAAACTCATGCAAAAATTGAAACCAAAATCAAGCAAAAAATCATCCAAAAATCTAAAGAAAATGGCCTTCGGTGCACGGTGGACCAGCCGCTCGATCCACAAGCGGTTCATGGGAACAAGACAGGGTCCATGCATCGCGCTGTTGGAAAATGTGTTCCAAAAAAGCCAATCGTCATGCTGTTGATGGTTGAGCAACCAAGTATTGTAATTGATTTGTTAATAAATAAAATATATTTGGCATTTTCATCATAAGCTTTCATCTTCTAATGAACTCCGTTGTTATGGTGAAGTCCTTAGGACTATTTAAGTTCGATAAAGAGAGGATTTATCGATTAGTCCTTAAAACTGTTCACGACCAAATGATAGGCTGTTAATAAGGACGACAGCTTCTATCGAGCATAGGTCGCTGTAGGCCATATGGGTTGGTTGTCCTCTTAACCAAGGAGTGTGGAGATACTGGTATGGCATAAAGGTGAGATGTAAGGGTACATCATCATTGAACGTGACCAACTCCAGAGTATTCTACTGTCGAGAATATCTCTGATGGGATATAGGTATAAGTGTCCCTTAGACCTGAGATCGCCTCAGTGACTTGCAAGCAACTCACTGTGCTTTGGTACTGGACTAACTGAATTTCTAATTCAGGGATGGAAGGCTTCTGGGCACAGTTAAGTACTTGTGAAGTCAGAGTGTGATCGAGATGGGATTGACCACTCCAAGAGTTGGAGAAGAATGAGTCGCTGTATTTCAATTTAGCAAAACCTTGGCCAGGGTAATCCATCAGATGGATTTGATATTTTGAAATACAATGTGGACAACCTGATCAGAGTTGACAGTTGAGCTCTGGGATGTCCTATGATCATTTTGGTCAAGGGGATGAATTATATGAAAACTATATCCGCATGGGTTCTAAGGATGTGTTCTACACATTCGACCTATCCGGTCGTCAGGTACCATTGCTAGATGGTCACTTCGATTGGTATAGGAATTTTTCCTATGCTACCGGCTTAGGTTCGACCTATGAGGTCACACACATTAGAGTTCATGATCCGATCAGATGGTTGATCAATGATTAAGAATCATTCTAGGGTTAAATGATCAATACGATTGACATTTAACCCAGTGCAAGTGTTGCAGGAGGATCGATTAGCAATTCGATTGCTAATTGGCTTAATTTGATTAAACCAATGGGCTGAGATTAAGTCTAATTAAATATGATTTAATTAGATTTATTTTGGGCTTGATTGGATCAAGTCTAATTGGTTCATTGGATAAGCCAAGTGCAAGGAAAAACTAGTCCTAGTTCAACTAGGACTTGGGTCAATCTAATTTCTAATTTGATTAGAAAATTAAATAGATTTAAATCTAATTTAATCTGATTAAATTAGGTTTTAATTGGGTTAAAACCTATTTTAATTGGGTTGATCTAATTTTGATTTGATTTGGTTTGGGAAACCAAATTAAAACAAGTCATAAGACAGAATCCTAGTAAGACTAGGATTCCACCTTGCGCCACATAAGCCTTCTCCACGCCCTCTCTCTTATTCAATGCCAATCTCCACTTATTTTGTGCGACAAAAGCCCTCTCTCAGATCTCTCCCATGTTCACAAAAGGTCTCCTCTCTTCTTTCTTACATGGAAGGTGGTTTGGATCAAATCTAAAAGGAATAAGTTTGGATTTCGAATTCTATGAGATAGAGTTTTAGAAATCCAAAACTCTTTCAATTTTGCACCGAATTTATCTAAATTTTTTTTTGGAATTTTCATGGCTTTTAGGGTATACATTGTGCACCCTTTTCTATTGATCCATACACGAAAATATGAAGGAGATGCTCAAGAGTTGGGCGTCCCTTAACTTGCCATGTTTGGATAAGCCTTGACTAGGTGTTTGACCTAGACAAGGACTCTATCATATCTCTCTATATAAGATGAGTTTCTTCATGAAATTTTAAAAGGAAATTAGATATTTGAGAGACCTTTGTGCCATCCAAAAATCAGAGAGAAATACCTTTGGGTCGTGGAGATATAAAAGATGCAAGTTTGGGTGTCTAGAGAGAAAAACGTGAAGAAGAAGAGGGTCTTCTTCTTGGGTTTTTGTTTTCACATCTTTCCTCCCTCCATCTTGAGTTTCCTAAGAGTGTCTCAGATCTGAAACTCCTCCTTCTACTTTTCATCTTTGGAAGAGTCCAAATCAAGAAGAAGGAGGCACCTGATCAACCATCAAAGAAGGATCAGCGCAGTACTAGCATACTGTGCTGATTTCCTGAAGCAGAACTTCTGATCGAGATTCGTGGGCTCGTGTGGATGACTCCTAGAGGCCGGACGCGTGTGCAGCTTGCAACATCATCCTCAAGCCCAATCAGCAAGGTTAGAATGTCTAACTTGCAAGGTAATAGATCTGATCTATTGTTTAATACATACATTAGATGTAGTATAGAAACATGTTGATATGATCAACATGTAGTTCATGCTATATTTATATATTTTAATTTTGATTTAATACCATGTAATAATCATGTAATAGAATCTTAGATCTAGGGATTTTTTGATCTTAGAAAATAAATTTTAATTTATTTTAGTCTTCCGCTGTATGATCTTGAAAAAGTTTCAAGATCTAACCCTCTTTTTCAAGATCTAACCCTGAAACCCTAGATCTGGTTCCTACAATTGGTATCAGAGCCTAGGTTCTTTATTACATGATTATTTATATATGCTTAGATTATTTTTTAGATTAGATCTAATTTATAATCTGATTATTAAATCTGAAATTAAAATTTTAGATCAATCACAAACTGCAAGGTTGTCCTGCTGTAAGGTTTACCCCTTACAGTGCAAAGGTTGTCCTAGTTTGTGTAGATCTATCTTTAATCATAAATTTATTAGATATGATCTAGATTAAATTTATGATTTATTAATTTAAAAGATGTTTAAATCTGAAATAAAATCTCTTTGTTAATAATTTTTGTGCAAAGAAATTGTTTAAAGTTGAAATTGTTTCAATTACATGAACCTGTTTAGATTAGATCTAAAGTAGTTTCATGTTTATTTCACTTGCATCTTGATTATGAATCAAACATGCAATATGGTTGGTAGAATCATATTGTAAAATTATTTTACAAATATGAAAATTATTTTTTGAAAAGCCGAACCCAACCCTCAGCCCAAAACTTAATTAAGAATTAAGAAGTTGTTTGATTAGGTTCTAGATTGTGAATTGAAGAACCTAAGACAAATCATAACACATTGGGTTAATGGGTTAGTGGGAATTAGGTCCATTAATTGGGTTAGACCTATGGTTAGATTAAAGATGGACTTAACTAGAGAATTGACTAAATCTAATCAATTGTTGTCTTAGATTAGGTCAAGGATTCTCTAGATCAATTACAATAGTTGTAGTTGGTCAAGTCTATGTCTTTAACGAGAACCAAATGGACTTGATTCTTGGCTAAGCAGTCTAGCACGAACTGTTAGGTTGATCTAATCGAAACTAATTAAACCAGTTGGTGTCTAAGGTAAACCAGATCGGTGGTTTTTAATTGGGAGCCCGCTTACCTGGCCATTTCTGATGGTGTCTAAGGCAAGCTTTGGCAGACTCTCCCACTGATCGAACTTACCTGGCCTCTTGGTAAAATTATGTTTTGATCGGATCACTTGACTATTCGAGCTGACCCATGTCAGCTAGGTAAATCAGTGTGACTGATTTAGGTGCTCCTAGACCAGCCCTGGTCTCCCTTAAGCTGACTTGGTGAAGCCAGTGGGAGGATCATGATAAGCTGGTTCATCTGACCTCATCCTCTAAATTATTTAAATCTCTAAAATTATTAGGTCCTTAAAATGACAAAGTTATGGAGATAACTGAGTCATAGCCTCCCATTAAGGTGTTTGATAATGAGTCCATTAACTCAATAATCATTGCAGACCCAAAGGCCTGGTGCTTGTTGACTAATGGAATTATCACTCATCATATGATGACTTGGAAGTGTCTCTCTAATGGTGGTTAGGTGAGCCAACCAAAGTTGGCTTAATCATTCGTTGGTTAGATACACCAAGTATGATCATGTTAATGGTTGGACCTAATCGGATCCTTACAGTGGAGGCCAAAGCCTACTGATTAGGTTTCTGGGGCAAAATTAAAATTACTAAAAATTATTTAGAGAAACAATTGGTTATGAACCTACCCTTAGATGTACATGGGTTGACCAACCAAAGTTGGGCTTGTGTGCAGTCTAAGTGGATTCTAGTACCCACTAAGGAATTAGGATAATTCCTCGAGTTGGAGGTAGAGGCTACCAATTCGAATAAAATAGTGGGAGAAACCTTTTGATTAAAGTCCAAATCTTTAGGTTTAATGAATCAATTACTAATTAGGTTATGGTTCTCCTTTGTGCAAATATGGCCACTTCCCTATCGCTCCGATCATTGTTGGACAATGATAAGTTGGTGGGACCCAACTTCGGTAGCTGGTACCGAAAGTTGAAGATAGTCCTGGAGCATGAACAGATCCTATATGTGATAATAGATCTTGCACCTGAGGAGCCAGCTGTCAATGCACGTGGAACAATCAGAGACACTTACCAGAAGTGGCTCAATGATCGGACCACGGTGCGCTGTATCATGCTGGCTATCATGAGCGATGAGTTCAGTCGCAGATTCGAGACGGCTCAGCCAAAGGACAAGCTTCAAGTGTTGGAGGATGCCTTTGGCACACCTGATGATGTGGAGAGGCACAAGACTAGTTGTGCCATCTTCAACGCCAAAATGCAGGATGGTGCCTCTGTCACTGATCATGTATTGTACATGATCGAGCTGATGGAATGATGGAGCAAGCTCGACTTTTCCTTGCATGAGCAGCTTGGGAAAGATGCAATACTGAACTCGCTGCCCAAGTCTTATCTCCCATTCCTCACTCATTATAGAATGACAAAGCCTGAAGAGAACTACCACGGTTACTGGGGTTGCTTCAGAACTTTGAGAAGGATCACCAACTTCACAAGGAGTCGGTGAATTTAGTGGGAGGTTCATCTTCTGGTTCTCAACCTTTTAAGAAAGGGAAGAAGAACAAGAAGAAGAAAGTAAAGAAGGTGCAAGTTTAGGCTAGGACATCAGTGCAGAGCCAGACCAAAAAGGTCAAGCCTGATAAGAGTCTATTCTACTGGCAAGCACCCTAGATTAGATAGTGTGTCAGATATCTACTTATGGCACTGTAGGCTAGGTCATATAAACAAGAACAGAATAAACAGGTTGACTCAAGAGGGAATCCTCAAAGTTAGTGATTGTGAATCACTTCCAACCTGTGAGTCCTGTCTTCTTGGTAAAATGACCAAGTCACCTTTTACTGGAAAAGGTGAGAGAGCTACTGAGCTCTTGAGCCTAGTACATACTGATGTATGTGGGCCCATGAGCACCAGTGCTAGAGGTGGATATTTCTACTTCATAACTTTCACGGATGACCTATCCCGATATAGATATGTCTATCTGATGAAACATAAGTCGGATTCATTTGAAATGTTCAAACGATTCTGAAGTGAAGTAGAAAAATAAACTGGGAAGAGTATTAAAACTCTTTGATCTGATCGAGGAGGAGAATACCTTTCTAGTGAGTTTCTCACATATCTAGGAGAGAATGGGATTCTCTCCCAATGGACTCCTCCAGGAACACCACAGCATAATGGTGTGTTTGAAAGAGGAATCGGACTTTGTTAGACATGGTCCGATCCATGATGGGTTTTTGCTAGCTTGCTGATATCCTTCTGGGGATATGCACTCGAATCGGCCTATTATCTGTTAAATAGGATTCCAAGTAAGTCTGTAATTAAGACTCCATATGAGATATGGACAGGGCGTAAGCCAGTACTTTCACACCTTAGGGTCTGGGGGTGCCCGGCCTATGTCAAACGATTAGTCACAGATAAACTTGGACCTAGGTCTGACAAATGCTCATTCATAGGGTACCCCAAAGAGACAAAAGGATATTTTTTCTACCATGCTGATGAACAAAAGGTGTTCGTCAGCCTTAAGGCAATCTTTTTAGAAAAGGAGTTTCTTGGTGAAGGAACCGTTGCCTCTAAGGTTGAACTTGATGAAGTTCAACAGGTAGAAAGACCGACACCAATAGCTGAACCTGAGTCGGATATGATTAGATCACATCCGGAGCCCAATATACCTGCACCATTAAGGCGATCCGTAGAGTACCACGTCAGTCGGATAGATACTACAGTTTCTTGGTCCGGACGGTGATCCCATCGAACTTGATGAGAATAATGAGGATCCGATCACTTATATGGATGCTATGCAGAGACCTGATTTCGAGAAATGGCTTGAAGCCATGAAATCCGAAATGGAGTCCATGAAGGTCAACGATATATGGACATTGGTTGACCCACCTGAAGGGGTTAAACCCATTGGGTGTAAATGGGTCTTCAAAAGGAAGAGGGGCGCAGACGGAAAGGTGGAGACCTATAAAGCCCGTCTGGTTGCCAAGGGGTATCGTCAATGTTATGGTATTGACTATGACGAGATATTTTTCCCTGTGGTAATGCTCAAATCTATTCGGATAATGCTTGCAATAGCTGCCCATCTAGATTATGAGATCTCGCAGATGGATGTAAAGACAGCTTTCCTGAATGGAGAGCTGACTGAAGAGGTGTATATGATACAACCTGAAGGGTTTACATCCACAGATGAGTCCAAGGTGTGCAAGCTTCAGAGATCCATTTATGGACTGAAGCAAGCTTCTCGGAGTTGGAACATGCGTTTTGATAAGGTGATCAAAATGTATGGCTTCATTAAGAATGGAGAAGAGTCCTGCATCTATAAATGGGCAAATGGTCCAGTTGTGGTATTCCTGGTCTTGTACATGGATGACATTCTCTTAATCGGGAATGACATCCCTGCACTACAGGGAATAAAAGTTTGGTTGTCATCACAGTTCTCCATGAAGGACTTGGGTGAAGCATCCTACATCCTAGGGATGAATATCTATAGGGATAGATCTAAAAGGATGCTTGGGTTATCCAGTCCATGTACATAGACACTGTGCTGAAGAGGTCAGCATGGAGAATTCCAAGAAGGGCTATCTACCGATAGGCCATGGAATTTCTCTCTCTAAGAAGGATTGTCCGACAACTCCTGAAGAGAGAGAGCGTATGAGTAGAGTCCCATATGCTTCAGCCGTGGGATCTATCATGTACGTCATGACATGTACAAGACCAGATGTGGCATACTCACTAGGAGTAGTGAGTAGATACCAATCTGATCCTGGAGAAAATCACTAGAAAGTGGTTAAAGCCATCCTTAAGTATTTGAGAAATACTAAGGACCAATGGTTGGTTTATGGCGAGTCAGATCTGAAACTTGTGGAGTTCACAGACTCCAGCTTCCAATCTGACCATGATGACAGCAGGAGCGTGTCGGGTTATATCTTTACTCTGAATGGTGGAGCCATCTGCTGGAAGAGTTCCAAGCAGCATACTGTGGCAGACTCTGTTTGTGAAGCGGAGTATATCGCAGCATCAGATGCCGCGAAGGAAGCTGTGTGGCTGAGGAAATTCATCAACGAGCTCGGAGTAGCACCCTCCCTCGATGGTCCAGTCCTGCTCTACTGCGACAGCACTGGTGCCATAGCTCAGGTGAAGGAACCCAAAGCACATTAGCGGATGAAGCACATCTTGCGCCGCTTCCACCTGATCCGAGAGATCGTGGATCGAGGTGATGTCGACCTTCAGAAGATCGACGGAAAGGAGAACCTAGCCGACCCCTTCACTAAAGCCCTGGCAATAAAGGAGTTCGACAACCACAAGTCGAAGATGGGTATTAGATACTGTGTCGAGTGGCTTTAGGACAAGTGGGAGTTGTTGGGAAATGTGTCCCAAAAAAGTCAATCGTCGAGCTGTTGACGGTTGAGCAATCAAGTATTGTAATTGATTTGTTAATAAATAAAATATATTTGGCATTTTCATCATAAGCTTTCATCTTCTAATGAACTCCATTGTTATGATGAAGTCCATAGGACTATTTAAGTTCGATAAAGAGAGATTTATCGATTAGTCCTTAAAACTGTTCACGACCAAATGATAGGCTGTTAATAAGGACGACAGCTTCTATCGAGCATAGGTCGCTGTAGGCCATATGGGTTGGTTGTCCTCTTAACCAAGGAGTGTGGAGACACTGGTATGGCATACAGGTGAGATGTAAGGGTACATCATCATTGAACGTGACCAACTCCAGAGTATTCTACTGTCGAGAATATCTCTGATGGGATATAGGTATAAGTGTCCCTTAGACCTGAGATCGCCTCAGTGACTTGCAAGCAACTCACTGTGCTTTGGTACTGGACTAACTGAATTTCTAATTCAGAGACGGAAGGCTTCTGGGCACAGTCAAGTACTTGTGAAGTCAGAGTGTGATCGAGATGGGATTGACCACTCCAAGAGTTGGAGAAGAATGAGTCGTTGTATTTCAATTTAGCAAAACCTTGGCCAGGGTAATCCATCAGATGGATTTGATATTTTGAAATACAATGTGGACAACCTGATCAGAGTTGACAGTTGAGCTCTGGGGTGTCCTATGATCATTTTGATCAAGGGGATAAATTATATGAAAACTATATCCGCATGGGTTCTAAGGATGTTGTTCTACACATTCGACCTATCCGGTCGTTGGGTACCATTGCTAGATGGTCACTTCGATTGGTATAGGAATTTATTCCTATACTATCGCTTAGGTTCGGACCTATGAGGTCACACACATTAGAGTTCATGATCCGATCAGATGGTTGATCAACGATTAAGAATCATTCTAGGGTTAAATGATCAATACGATTGACATTTAACCCAGTGCAAGTGTTGCAGGAGGATCGATTAGCAATTCGATTACTAATTGGCTTAATTTGATTAAGCCAATGGGCTGAGATTAAGTCTAATTAAATATGATTTAATTAGATTTATTTTGGGCTTGATTGGATCAAGTCCAATTGGTTTATTGGATAAGCCAAGTGCAAGGAAAAACTAGTCCTAGTTCAACTAGGACTTGGGTCAATCTAATTTCTAATTTGATTAAAAATTAAATCAGATTTAAATCTAATTTAATCTGATTAAATTAGGTTCTTAATTGGGTTAAGACCTATTTTAATTGGGTTGATCTAATTTTAATTTGATTTGGTTTGGGAAATCAAATTTAAACAAGTCATAAGACAGAATCCTAGTAAGACTAGGATTCCACCTTGCGCCACATAAGCCTTCTCCACGCCCTCTCTCTTATTCAATGCCAATCTCCACTTATTTTGTGCGACAAAAGCCCTCTCTCAGATCTCTCCCACGTTCACAAAAGGTCTCCTCTCTTCTTTCTTACATGGAAGGTGGTTTGGATCAAATCTAAAAGGAATAAGTTTGGATTTCGAATTCTATGAGATAGAGTTTTAGAAATCCAAAACTCTTTCAATTTTGCACCAAATTTATCCAAATTTTTTTTTGGAATTTTCATGGCTTTTAGGGTATACATTGTGCACCCTTTTCTATTGATCCATACATGAAAATATGAAAAGGTGCTCAAGAGTTGGGCATCCCTTAACTTGCCATGTTTGGATAAGCCTTGACTAGGTGTTTGACCTAGACAAGGACTCTGTCATATCTCTCTATATAAGATGAGTTTCTTCATGAAATTTTAAAGGAAATTAGAGATTTAGAGACCTTTGTGCCATCCAAAAATCAGAGAGAAATACCTTTGGGTCGTGGAGATATAAAAGACGCAAGTTTGGGTGTCTAGAGAGAAAAACGTGAAGAAGAAGAGGGTCTTCTTCTTGGATTTTTGTTTTCACATCTTTCCTCCCTCCATCTTGATTTTCTGAGAGTGTCTCAGATCTAAAACTCCTCCTTCTACTTTTCATCTTTGGAAGAGTCCAAATCAAGAAGAAGGAGGCACCTGATCAACCATCAAAGAAGGATCAGCGCAGTACTAGCATACTGTGCTGATTTCCTGAAGCAGGACTTCTGATCGAGATTCGTGGGCTTGTGTGGACGACTCCTAGAGGCCGGATGTGTGTGCGGCTTGCAACATCATCCTCAAACCCAGATCATAAGGTTAGAACGTCTAACTTGCAAGGTAATAGATCTGATCTATTGTTTAATACATACATTAGATGTAGTATAGAAACATGTTGATATGATCAATATGTAGTTCATGCTATATTTATATATTTTAATTTCTGATTTAATGCCATGTAATAATCATGTAATAGGATCTTAGATCTAGGATTTTCTGATCTTAGAAAATAAATTTTGATTTATTTTAGTCTTCCGCTGTATGATCTTGAAAAAGTTTTAAGATCTAACCCTCTTTTTCAAGATCTAACCCTGAAACCCTAGATCTGGTTCCTACACGCGCAACACTGGGTCCATCAACGATACAGGGGAATAGTGGCATGGGTTTTTTATCGCGGTGCATGGGATGAGTTTGGGCAGCTTTGTGCCATCGGATGGCTGAAGGCGCTGATGCACAGGATCGAACGAGTGATATCGTGCTCTCCTATATCTAGCGGTGGTGGGTGGCTGTGCGTGATTGGACAGCTGCATTTCACTCTGGGGTGCGATCCAATGGTCCACATTCAAGCCGATAGGGAAAACTGAAATAGAGAACAAATTCTAAGCACTGATTGATGATCCAGATTTCATCCAGTTGCTAATTCGATGGTCCATGTTGTTTCCGACCTGATTAAGGTTGTTTTGAGCATGACCTGAGGTATTTAAATGCAATTCGATGGTCAAAAATTGATTTCGACTGATACATGATTTAAGACACTATTTTGAGTTATTTTTAGACTCCTTGGACTACCTGGACATGAGAGAATTTCACAGGCTATAAAAAGGGACGACCTAAGACGTAGAGAACAAAGAATAGAGAGACCAAAAACAAAAGAAAAAGCCCATCTTCTCTTCTTTTCTCTTTCACTATTCTTCTTCACGTCCAGCCTTTTTCTACCAAATTTTCTTCATGCCAAGAGCAAGAAATTGAAATAAAATTCAGCAACAAGCAGTACCCTATTTGAAGTTTATAATAGTTTTTATTTTATTTGTTGTTTTTGTTCTTTTCACCATGAACTAATTTTTTTTTTTGCTAAGGCTAAGGTGTAACCAATCTTTTGATGCAATATTTAGTATGACTGGATTCTAGATTTAATTTTTGTTCATGAGGAGTATGCAAATCTATTTTTAATACTTTTAGATTACTGGCTATCTTCAAATTGATTTGATAGGCATAGATGATACAGACTAAGTACTTTTATGTCAATGCTTCTTGATTTGTATACTTTGTGTTTGAATCGGATTAAGGTTCCTATGCATGCGGTAATTTTAGTATGCTTTGGACATAGTGTATTTTTAATTAGAAGATTTCATAGAAATTGATACATCATTGCTTATTTAAATTACACCTGGACCAAAGGATAGTTAATAAGTAGTGATAGTTTTGCTATGCCTGGACCAAAGGATAGTGAATATCTTAGAAAACTCCACTGTCACATGAAATAAAATTGATCTAGTTTGCATGATTACTTGAATATTGTATTGATTGAGTTGGTGAACCGATTACCTTAGTGTTTATCTGCTTTTGATTTCAATCCTAAAAATCACATCCTTTTTATTCTCTTATAATTTCTTAATTGTTTCTTTATTTTTTTATTTTATTTTCTTTATACATTGATTTTCTAAATAAAGTTTAGGAAAGTTCTTTTCAGTACTTATTTTTTAATCCTCGTGGGATGATACAAACTCATACACTATATTATTTGATTGACTAGTGCATTTGCCATAGCGATAGATTTGCACGCATCAATTTTTGGCATCGTTGCTGGAGATTGTGTCTAAAACAATATTAAAATTATGATCCTTGCTTTACTTTAAAATTTTATTTTTAAGTTTAATTTTTATTTTTATTTTAATTTTATTTGCAGGTGTGTGTTCAATGCATGACATGCACTAGACATAGTGACTTGGTGCCATTTGATTTAGAAATAGAGAGGACAATTTGAAGACAAAATCACGATCAAGGAGGAAATATGGCAACTGAAGATCCTAACGATGTTAATCCAAAACTAGATATGGTGGCTGAAGAATAGCAAGAGGCTATTCGAGTAGCACATCATTCGTTAAACAATTATATCATACCATCGATAGCTGACACAGCTTCGAGCATTAGGAGACCACTATGCGAGCAAACAACTTTGAGATAAAGCCGGCGATGATCCAGCTGATTCAAGCGACTGTCCAATTTAGTTGACATGTTCAAGATGATCCAAATACCCATATTTCAAATTTTCTTAAACTTTGTAATATTTTTAAAATTAATGGGGTGTCGGATGATGCTATTAGATTGAGGCTATTTACTTTTTCTTTACATGACAAAGTTAAAAGTTGCTTCATTCTCTTTCTGAAGGTTCTATCACCACATAGGATGCTCTAGTTAAGAAATTCTTGGCTAAGTACTTTTCACTTTTCAAGACTGCAAAGATGCATAATAATATAACTTATTTTGTGCAGATGGAGATGGAGTCACTGTATGAGGCTTGGGAACATTTTAACAAGCTACTAAGGAGATGTCTGCATCATCAATTATCCATTTGGCTTTAGGTACAAACTTTTTATAATGGTTTATCTCCTACTAATCATTCTGTAATTGATGTGGCTGCAGAAGGTATCGTTAATCAAAAAATTGAGGAGGAAGCCTTTGATTTGATTGACGAGATGGTATCAAATAGTTATCAATGGCAAATAGACCGGATGATGTCGAGAAGACCTACAGTCATGCATGGAGTGGACAGTATCCTAGCTTTATTAGCTGAGATTGCAGCTCTTCAGGCTGAATTCAACAATATGAAGGGAGCAACTATGCATGTGCAGAGTATTACTTATGAGTTGTGTGGAGGAGGACATATACAAGCGACTGCTAGACAGATAATTCCTTTGCTAAAGCCTCGGATACTGCTAACTATCTTGGTACTTTTTTCGACTGCATCAGAACAATCCTTACTCCAACACTTGCAATCAAGGGTGGAGGCAGTATTCAAACTTCTCGTAGAGCAATAAAAATGTAGCATAGCAACCACCTCAGGGATTCCAAGTATCTGAGAGGAAGCCTGACATGGAAGAGCTGATTATCAAATTCATGCAGAACTAAGAAGCAGTCATGTAAAATTTGAAAACCAAGCTCACACAGAACCAAGAAGCTACCATTTAGAATTTGGAGATCAAGCTCAGGCAGGATCAAGCAGCAACCATTCGAAACTTGGAGATGCAAGTAGGTCAAATGGCCAAAATGATCTCCGGGAGACCACAAGGATCTTTCTCTAGCAATACGAAGACCAATCCAAGAGAGCAAATCAATGCTATCATGTTGAGAAGTGGTAAAGAAGTAGAGGAGCCACATCAGAAGGAAGAGACCAAAGAAGAAACAACGAACAAGGAGCCGACCAATGGCAAAAATCAACCAACTCAAGTCCGTCGATCTCCTAAACGGCCAGTAGATGGGTGGTCTCCGGATATAAAGTTTGCTGATCCAAATGTGAAGCCTTATGAGCTGCCACTACCATTCTCTGAGAGACAGATATAGCATCTAGATAAGCAGTTCTCTAATTTTTTTTAATATTTTAAAGAACTTACACATTAATATTCCTTTTGTGGATGCTATCACTCAAATGCCTAAGTATGCTAAGTTTCTTAAAAAAATTCTGGCCAACAAAAAGAAGCTGAAGAAGCATGAGACAATAAATTTGAATAAAGAATACTCAACAATACTTCAAAATAAATTGCCATAGAAATTAAAGGATCTAGAGAGTTTCACTATCCCTCGCATTATCAGTGATTGTAGTTTTGATAAGATTTTATGTGATCTAGGAGTAAGTATTAATCTCATGCCTTTTTCTATTTTTAGGAAGTTGGGATTAGAAGAATTGAAGCCCACCACTATCACTCTTCAGCTAGCCGATAGATCTATCAAGTATCCAAAAGGTATAGTGGAGAATATCTTGGTAAAGATAAATAAGTTTACTCTTTCTGTTGATTTCATTATTTTTGACATGAAAGAAGATATTGAGGTACCTCTTATCTTAGGGAGATCCTTTTTAGCTACTGGAGGAGCTTTAATTGATATTTAACAAGAAAAATTGATTCTTAGAGTCTAAGATGAATAAGTTATCTTTAATATTTTTAAGGCTATTAAACATCCCAATGATAATCAAACTTATTTTTAAATTGATGATATTGATCAATTAGTTCATGAGTATTTTGTAGAAAATAAGTTTGAGGACCCTATTGAGGTTTGCATTGTCCAATCAAAAGAGGGTTCAGCTAAATATGGATGGCAAGTGGAGTGCATACGATTGTTGGAGGCCAGATCACACAATCCATGAGCATATAGACCACATTTTGAAGAGCTAGAAAGATTATCTACTTTTTGTAGGAATTCGAGGTTTGGTGCATGCATATGTGTTTCAAAATTTTATTTTCTAAACACTGTAGTGGAGAACAGGATTAAAATACTTTTAATCTAAATTATGTATGTATGAAAATATAAAATCATATGGATCTATTTCATATACTGAAATTAATATAAACAAAAATTTAGATTGTGATCAAATCATATACCTATTTCGTAATTGGGTTTCCTATTAACTTAAGTTATCCAACTTACTGTAGGAGACCCTTTAGGTACCAATAATTGGAGCCCTTACACCCATAATTAGATGTCCCAAAATACACCTAAGAGATGCCCTATAGGAGAACTAAAAGCCCTCTAATCAATGGACATGCCCAACTTAATCAAATCAAGGTGGCGCTCAAGAATAACTATCAAAAAAATTAATTAGAAACTTGCATCCTTAATTTATGTGATCTATAATCTTAGACACCCAACAATTGGAGTCTCATGAATCTTATTCATGTAGATTATTAGTAGATAATTAAGTTAGAATTATCTTATCAAATAAGTAATCCCAAATGAAAGAAGAATTGGATCCAACCATGTGCTAGCAAGATTACATGAACCCAATAGATTTCTCTAAACCCAATTGATACTTCATAAGCTTAATTACTAATTCTAAGTGTAATTTCTTTATTGTGTGACTCCATAGGTTCAATTCTATCTGGTAGTGAGATATACAATGATCTCTATTAAAATTTTATTGAAACTCTTTTCAGTGGATCGGAACAATTCTACTCTAACTCAGTAAGGATTGTTGATACAGAACAACCCTAGTGAGCTCTCACAATCCACCAGTGATACCTAGCAGTATATAGTAGCAACCTAGCAGAACTGAAATGAACCTCTAAATGTAGTTAACGTATGATTTAGTTCCTCTATCGTGAGTTCCGACTAGATGGCAGGTCATAGATAAATCGTCAAACCTCAACATCAGTCATATGATAGATTCGATTAGCTCAAGTCCGGTTGTGACTTCTATAGAAACTCTTTTCCATCAATCACACTGCTGTGGCCACAGACTCTTGGATTTAGCTTCTCAAATTCTATAAAACTACTTCTCTCTATCAAGGTCGATAGATCCTATCTTGATGTGCACCCTACCCCTATAGTGGACCAACTATTGCCAACATCCACTACAAGGGCTCATTAAGACCCATATTTATGTGTCAGTCAAACTCCAATAGCCTCACTGCGACTAGCAGTACCATCTCAAGTCAAAGGACCAGTCACACAACTACAGCATCGAGACAATCACTGATGATCGAATAGAAATTCAAGTGATCTCTCGTATGGTCACGCTCAGTACTAGTTATTTTCTAACAACTATCTGCACTCGTCATCCAATATCTCTACACTATAGATTAGAGACCCATCTATCCCAAAGGAAGTAATTTGTGTGCCAGTCTATCTGGATCTATCATCATCCTTATGATAATCCTATGATCGAGAGTATTTAAGAATTAAATACATGTCTCTAATTCTTAACATCTTGAGAATATGTATCAAAATTAATTCCATAGACGATTCAAGGACACATCATACTTGAATGAAAAGAACTTACCTTTTTATTGATCATATCAATATATTAAATATAAAATTATATCCTAGATTTATTATAATGTATCAGCCATATTGACTTATAGGACATACATCTAACAATCTTTCACTTGGACTAAAGCCAATTGGCCACAAATTTAAATCTCATCTTTTCAAGGTGGACTTCTATTTTTGGTTGGCTCAACTGCTTAGTCAGTGGGTCTACCATATTGTCTGTGGAGTCTATTCTTTACACCTCGACATGTTTCTTTTTGAGATAGTCATGTATGATATGAAATCATCACTCGATGTGCTTCGATTTCTGATGAAACCTCGACTTCTTAGCAAGTACTATGGCTCCATTGTTGTCGCAGTACAGCGGTATGGCATTCGATATCATGGTTTCACGACGAACTTCTTGAACCAGAAGCCTTCTTTTGCAGCATTGAAGCAGCGACATACTCAGCCTTCGTGGTCGAATATGCTATGATGGGTTGCTTGAAACTCTTCCAGCTGATCGTGCCACTATTGCAAAAGAACACATATTCTGATGTAGATTTTCTATCATCAGGATCAGACATAAAGTCTGAGTTAGTGTACCCCTCGACTCGTAACTCAGAATCTCCTTCAAAGATCAAGAATAAGTCTTTAGTCCTTCTTAAGTACTTAAGGATGTTCTTCATAGCTATCCAGTACTCATCTGGATTCGACTGATACCTACTCGTGACACTCATAGCAAGGGTAATATCAGGTTGAGTACATAGCATGACATACATGAGGCTTCCTATGATCGACGAGTAAGGAATCTACTCATGCACTGCACCTCCTCGGATGTGGTCGGACACATCATCTTGGAGAGACTAATACCATGCCTAAGAGATAAGAGACCTCTCTTAAAGTTTTTCATGCTGAACTTTTTCAGCACCTTCTCTATGTACAGCTTTTATGACAGGCCAAGCATCCATTTAGGTCTATCCCTATAGACCTTTATTCTGAGAATATAGGATGCTTCCCCTAGGTTTTTCATAAAAAATTCTTTAGACAACCATCTTATAACCATGGTCAGCATGGAAATATCATTCTCAATAAGAAGAATATCATCCACGTACAATACAAAGAAGGTGATTGCACTCCCATTGATCCTCTTGTATACACAAGATTCCTCTTCATTTTTGATGAAATCAAATGATTTGATTGCCTCATCAAAATGATGGTTTCAACTCCGAGAAGCTTGCTTTAATTCATATATAGACCTTTGCGGCTTGTAGACTGTGATCACCATCATCAAATGTGAAGCCCATAGACTGCTCCATATAGACCTCTTCCTCAAAATATCCATTTAGAAAAGCAGTTTTTACATCCATCTGTCAGATTTTATAATCATGATAAGTTGCAACAGTAAGCAAAGTATGAATAGATTTCAGCATGGCTATAGGCGAAAAGATTTTCTGATAGTCAATGTCCTCGCGCTGACTATAACCTTTAGCCACAAGCCTAGCTTTATAGGTCTATACCTTACCATTGGTATCTATTTTTTTTTTGTAGATCCATTTACACCCAATGGGTACAATACTCTCAGGTGGATCCACTAAGATCCAGACTTAATTCGAGTGCATTGAGTCAATTTCTGACTTCATCACATCTAACCATTTCTCAGGATCGATATCAGCATCACCTCGTCAAAGGTGGTATAATCATCACTATGACTCCTATCTCCCATAAAGAATATTTTCTTTACTTTCTTTGTAAGCATACCCATGTATCTTTCAAGAGATCGAAAGACCCTACTAGACCTACAAGGTGGTAGAGGAATATCAACTACTGGCTCATGGATAACAGGTTTTGAGGATCTATAGCTCTTGGCTCTTCAGAGATTTTCTTTTCGAGCTCAACAACCTCCCACTGTCACCATCCTGAATAAATTATTTTTTTAGTAATACGGGGTTTTGACTCACAATCACATTATGGTCTTGTGAAAAGTAGTAGTATCCCATGAATTCTTTAGGATACCCTATAAAGCGAGCTATAATAGATCTATTCTCTAATTTATCTGTCATCTGTCTCTTGACATAGACCGGATATCCCCAAGTCTTAAGATAACCTAGACTCGACTTCTTACCAAACTATATTTCATATGGTGTGGTAGGAACAGACTTTGATAGAATCCTATTCAACAAGTGAATGGCAATTAACAAGGCATGTCTCCAAAAAAATAAGGATAGATCAGTGAAGCTCATCATGAATCAGATCATATCCAATAGGGTCATGTTTCTCCTTTCGAAAATCCCGTTGAGCTGAGGTGTTCCAGGAGGGATCCACTAAGAGACTATGCTGTTGTCCTTAAGATATCTCAAAAATTTCTGACTAAAGTATTCACCTCCTCGATCAGATCGAAGAATCTTAACGAATTTGCATGTTTTCTTTTCTACTTCATATTTGAATTTTTTGAACTTTTTAAAGCCTCAGACTTGTGTTTCATCAGATACATATATCCATACTTAGACAGATCATCGATAAAGATAATGAAGTAGGTATAACCACCTCTGACCTGGACATCAAATGGCCCACACATATTAGTGTATACCAGGATGAGTAACTCAGTGGCCCTCTCTCCATGTCCTACAAAGGATAACTTGACTATTTTTTCTCAAAGATAGAATTCGCAAGCTGGATATGACTCTGGGTTAAGAGAGCCAAAGATTTCATCCTTTTTCAGTCTGTTTATCCTGTCCTCTTCAATATGAACTAGTCTATGGTGCTACAAGTACTTCTGGTTAATCTCATCTCTGGATCTCTTTTGGCCTACAGTACTCACTATTTGCTTGTTTAGGTTCATATTTGCATCAACATGCAAGTGATAAAGACTGTCAATTAATGAAGGAACCAGATCTAGGGTTTCAGGGTTAGATCTTGAAACTTTTTCAAGATCAGACAGTGGAAGATTAAAATAAATCAAAATTTATCTTATAAAATTAAAGAATCACTAGATCTAAAATTCTATTACATGATTATTACATGATATTAAATCAAAAATTAAAATATAAAGAGCAAGAACTACATGTTGATCATATCGACATGTTTCTATACTACATCTAATGTATGTAAAATATAATAGATCAGATCTATTACCTTGCAAGTTAGACGTTCTAACTTTGCTGATCTGGGCTTGAGGATGATGTTGCAAGCTGAACACACATCTGACCTCTAGAAGTCATCCACACGAGCCCACGAATCATGATCAGAAGTCCTGATCCAGAAAATCAGCACAGTATGCTAGTACTGTGCTGATCCTTTTTTGATGGTCGATCAGATGCCTCCTTCTTCTTGATTTGGACTCTTTCAAAGATGAAAAGTAGGAGGAGTTTCAGATGTAAGATACTCTTAGAAAATTAATAGATGGAGGAAGAAAAGAGGTGAACTCAGCAACCCCAGAAGAAGACCCTCTTCTTCTTCTCTTTGCTCTAACACAGACACTTAGTTTTGTGTCTATTATATCTCCATGCCCCAACACTCTTTCTTCCTAATTTTCACACACCCCAAAGGTCTCTTAATTTTTTGTAATCGACAAAAATCTCAATAAAAAATTCATTTTAAATAATGAGATATGAAGAGTCCTTGTCTAGATCAAATACCTAGTCAAGGAAAATTCAAACAGGGCAAGACAAGTGGTGCCCAACTCTTGGGTGCCCCCTCCTTCTTTTTCTACCATGGATCACTACCAAAGGGTGTACAATATGTGCCATAAAAGTTATAAAATCTCAAAAAAAATTTGGATAAAATCAGTACCATAAGGAAAGAGTTTAGGTTTCCTAAAATTCTATCTTATGAATTTAAAATCCAAACTAATTCCTACTTTGACTTGGTCCACAACCACATTCCGTGTAAGAGAGAAAGAGTGCAAAGCTTTGGGCATGCGTGAATGCCTGGGAGAGAAGGATTTATCGCACAAAATAAGAGAGAGTAGACGTGGGGGCTAAGGTGGTGCAAGGTGGAATCCTAGTCTTACTAGGATTCAATCTATGACTTGTTCAAATTTGGTTTCTCAAACCAAATCAAACCAAAACCAAATTAGCCCAATTAAAATAGATCTTAACCTAATTAAAAATCTAATTTAATCAGATTAAATTATATTTAAATCTAATTTAATTTTTTAATTGAATTAGAAATTAGGTTGATCCCAAGTCCTAATTGAACTAGGACTAGTTTTTTCTTGTACTTGGCTTATCCAATAAATCAATTGGACTTGATCTAATCAAGTCCAAACTAAATTTAATTAAATTATATTCAATTAAACTTAATCTCAATCCATTAGTTTAATCAAATTAAGTCGATTAGCAATCTAATTGCTAATCGATCTTGTTGGTGCAAAAATCCGCCTGCGCCGGAGAAGCTGGAGTTGAGGAAGCCGCGGTCGCCGCCGGGACCTGCAAGGGAAGTCTAAATCGGAGGTGGGGTTGCTCCGGCAAGACCCTCCGACGCTCAAGTCAGTTCTCTGCCTCAACAAGAATGGAGTGCTCGAACGGAGAATTTAGCAGAGTTTTGAGATAAGGCAAAAGAGCTTAAAGAATAACGTATCTGAGTCTCCCTTTTATAGGCGGGGAAGGCAATGGACTGATGGCGACGTTTGTAACCGCCTGGTAGTGGGCCGCTCGTGGTCAGGGAAATTGATTGCGGAAGATAGTGGGGTAGACCCGTGGCCATCGCCCCAGCCCGCCACGTAGGGCCTACTGCAGGTAGTGGAGTGGTGTCCGTTGCTGCTAGTTGTCAGCGAGTAGTGGGATCGTGCAGCACCTGCCGCAGGGAGCGGGGCAACATCATAGCTGCTGACACAGCCTGTCAGAGGGTAGTGGGATCGTGCAGCACCTGTCGCAGGAGGGGGTGGAACCGCGGGGAATCCGCTACAGGAAGTGGAACAGGATCATGGCAGTTATTGTTATCTACCAAGGGACACGGATCTGTTGATCAAGGCTCGGCAGTGGTTGGAGTTCGGCCTTTGTAGGAATCCGGGAGGAGTCCCCCTTTCGGACGAGGTCGCGGGTGGAGTAGGGATCCGGACGGAGCCACCCTGCTGTCGATGGCAGAGTCCGGCTTCCGTAGGAGTCCGGGCGGAGCCGTTCTGTTGTTGAAGGAGGAGCCCGGCTCCCGTAGGAGTCCGGGTGGAGCCGTTCTGCTGTTGATGGAGGAGCCCGGCTCCCGTAGGAGTCCGGGCGGAGCTGCGCTGATGTCGTCGGTGGAGCCCGGCTCCCGTAGGAGTCCGGGCAGAGCTGCGCTGCAAACAAAGTCAAGGGTGAAGTCCGGCTCTGATAGGAGTCCGGATTGAGCTTACCAGCAATTGATATTGGGAGCGGAGCCCGGCTCCCGTAGGAGTCCGGGCGGAGCCGTTCTGCTGTTGAAGGAGGAGCCCGGCTCCCGTAGGAGTCCGGGCGGAGCCGTTCTGCTGTTGATGGAGTAGCCCAGCTCCCGTAGGAGTCCGGGCGGAGCCGTTCTGCTGTTGATGGAGGAGCCCGGCTCCCGTAGGAGTCCGGGCGGAGCTGCGCTGATGTCGTCGGCGAAGCCCGGCTCCCGTAGGAGTCCGGGTGGAGCTGCACTGCAAACAAAGTCAAGGGTGAAGTCCGACTCTGATAGGAGTCCGGATTGAGCTTACCAGCAATTGATATTGGGAGCGGAGCCCGGCTCCTGTAGGAGTCCGGGCGGAGCCGTTCTGCTGTTGAAGGAGGAGCCCGGCTCCCGTAGGAGTCCGGGCGGAGCCGTTCTGCTGTTGATGGAGGAGCCTGGCTCCCGTAGGAGTCCGGGCGGAGCCGTTCTGCTGTTGAAGGAGGAGCCCGGCTCCCGTAGGAGTCCGGGCGGAGCTGCACTTGCCGATGTCGGTGGAGCCCGGCTCCTGTAGGAGTCTGGGCGGAACTGCGCTGATGTCGGCGGCGGAGCCCGGCTCTCGTTGGAGTCCGGCGGAGCTGTTCTGCTGTTGAAGGAGGAGCCCGGCTCCCGTAGGAGTCCGGGCGGAGCCGTTCTGCTGTTGATGGAGGAGCCCGGCTCCCGTAGGAGTCCGGGCGGAGCCATTCTGCTGTTGAAGGAGGAGCCCGGCTCCCGTAGGAGTCCGGGCGGAGCTGCACTTGCCGATGTCGGTGGAGCCCGGCTCCCGTAGGAGTCTGGGCGGAACTGCGATGATGTCGGCGGTGGAGCCCGGCTCCCGTAGGAGTCCGGGCGGTGCTGCACTTGCTGATGGCGGTTCCACCGTGGGTTCCGGCTGTGGGTATTTTATACCCAACACCAGTCCCCCTACATCCGAGTTTTGAATTTCAAACGAAGGAAGTACACAGAAGTACAGCCGGAACCGTCCCTTCGAATCTTGCGCACTGTCGCCCCTATTAAATGCGCGCACGTCAGAGTCCGCTTTTCGGTGAAGGTGACTTGAAGAGTCTTTTCGGAACCCCCGCTGAAATACGATCCTAAGCGTCGCTTTGTGGGAATTCGTGAGCGGTCAACCCTCGATGGCGGTGAAGGGGATAAGCACGCCACGCGGCACACCTTAGTTGGCCCAAGAGTACCCGCCGCCATAACTGCGCCAGGATCCATCGGCTATTTAAACCCCTCGGCCCCTTCGTAGCTTCATTCTGGCATTGTTCTTTCATTTGAGAGCCCTGCTTCCCTCGCCCCAGTCCCTGTCTCCTTCCCTTAAACCATGTTGTCTACTTGGGAGGCTGTCCTCGAGGGAATTCTTAGGGTTTGGAGGAAAGAGAGAAGGAGAATGGCGGCCGGTGAGAATCTCCGTCGCTCTAAAGGGAGCCCAAGGAAGAATTCCTTCAACACAGGGGTTTAATAACGGGGGCTGTCGGGGAAGCTATTCTGCCCGCGAGTCTCAGGGCAGCAAGGCGGGGTGATACCGGTCAAGAGGGCAGAGTAGACGTCACAAGCCATGACGGGATCCTTGACGCCGTCGGGGCCGAGAGACCAGAGGCGGTCGACGTTGACGGTGGGGCAGTAGAACTTGTTGCGGGGGCGGTGGAAGTAACGCATGCTGACCTTGCCGGAGTGTCTCGGGTGGCGGCCGTCTTTGCCCCCTCCGCCTCCGGGGATTTACCCCACCCCTCTTCTGCCAAGGTTGGGACCTCGGGAACAGAATGAGGCGAGATGGGCGAGAGCTGTTACACGCACTGGTGAATGCGATTGAGAAGGATAGAGACGGAGTTCGCAGCTCGAAGCAGTCTCCGGTTCGTCCTGCCCGAACCGTGCCCGCGATACGTGCGATGACGTGTATCTTCTTTTTTCCTGACCCACCGGGTCCTGTAATGTGTATTTCTGTTAAATGAAAAAGTAATTTCAGTACCTTGTTTGCATCTTGTGTTAAATAGTTGTCTGCCGGACTTCTTCGTTTCCTTCCGTTCTCTTTGTCTGTGTTACGTTGTTTCAAGGTCGTCGGTGACTTTTTCAGTTCACGTGGGGTCGTCATTTGCCGAGCTTCTTTTTGGCTTTTGTGCCGTTCGGGGATACCCACTTGTCGGGTTCGCTTGGATTCTTCTCCGCTGAAGTCGGGGCTAAGTTCGGCTCCCTTGATAGTCCGAACGGAGAAGCCCTCCGGGAGTTGGAGTAACTCGATTCTCGTGAGAGCCAGGGCAAAGTTTTTCTGCAATCAAAGTTATAAGTAATGTCCGGCTTCCGTAGAAGTCCGGACGGAGTTGTCCTGCAGCTGTCGTTGGCGGTGGAACCCGGCTCTCATAGGAGTCCGGGTGAAGCCGTCTTAGCGGCGGAACCCGGCTCCCGTAGGAGTCCGGGTGAAGGCTTCTTTGCATAGGGACCCGGCTCCCGTAGGAGTCCGGGCGAAGATTTTTTTTTTTTTTTTCGTCGGAACCCGGCTCCCGTAGGAGTCCGGGTGAAGTCTTCTTGGCGTAGGGACCCGGCTCCCGTAGGAGTCCGGGTCTTTCACTTTGCTCATGTCCGGACGAGGTTCTCCCCCTATTCCCGACAGGGCTGCGGGGGCACATATGGGCGTTGCAAGGCCTCTCCCCCCCATCCGGTCTAAAAGAACCGGGCCTTCGACTTTGCTCAAGTTAGGGCGAGGTTCTCCTCCTGTCCCTAACAGGGCTGTGGGGGCACGTATGGGCGTTGCAAGGCCTCTCCCCCCATCCGGTCTAAAAGAACCGGGCCTTCGACTTTGCTCAAGTTAGGGCGAGGTTCTCCTCCTGTCCCTAACAGGGCTGTGGGGTACATATGGGTGTTGCAAGGCCTCTCCCCCATCCGGTCTAAAAGAACCGGGCTTCGACTTTGCTCAAGTTAGGGCGAGGTTCTCCTCCTGTCCCTAACAGGGCTGTGGGGGCACATATGGGCGTTGCAAGGCCTCTCCCCCCATCCGGTCTAAAAGAACCGGGCCTTCGACTTTGCTCAAGTTAGGGCGAGGTTCTCCTCCTGTCCCTAACAGGGCTGTGGGGGCACATATGGGCGTTGCAAGGCCTCTCCCCCCATCCGGTCTAAAAAGAACCAGGCCTTCGACTTTTATAAGGTTGCCCTCTCATTTTTGATACCGTCTGCTTGAATTATCCTAAGACAAATGGGCATGCATTTTTTTTTTTTTTTTTGTCGGGACGAAATCACTGGTAGTACATCCGTAAGTTTTCTGAGCTCCACGGTCGCGGGAGGTCAGCTCCCCCCGAGTTCCCTGAGATAATAAGTTCCAGGTCGGACTACTTCCTTGACCTCATAAGGTCCTTCCCAGTTTGGGGCGAGCTTCCCCTGGCCCTGAGGTTGTGAGACAGCAGCTCGTCGGGAGCACTAGATCCCCTGCTTTGAATGCTTTGTTCTTCACCCGGGCGTTGTAATATCGGGCAACTTTTCTGTCTGTAGGCTGCCATTCGAAACCTGAGCAATCTCCCGCCTTTCTTCCAAGTAGG